>NC_142946.1:33423803-33441303 GCF_046866305.1 Octopus bimaculoides
TAAGTGAGCTGGCTACACTTCTGGCAGAAGCCAATGCTCTCACTTGGCTTGCGGGGTCTTCTCACGTACTGCATATTTCCAAAGGTCCCGGTCAATAGTCATTGCCTCGGAGAGG
Organism: Octopus bimaculoides; assembly: GCF_046866305.1. Lineage (NCBI taxonomy): Eukaryota > Metazoa > Mollusca > Cephalopoda > Octopoda > Octopodidae > Octopus > Octopus bimaculoides. The sequence continues at coordinate 33,423,919 of NC_142946.1, forward strand.
CCTAAAGTTCGAAGGTTGTGCTTCACCACCACATCCCAGGTCTTCCTGGGCCTGTCGCTTCCATGGGTTCCCTCAACCACTAGGCTGTGGCACTTTTTCACACAGCTATCCTCATCCAATCTTGCCACATGACCATACCAGTGCAATCGTCTCTCTTGCACACCACAACTGGTGCTTCTTAGGTCTAACTTTTCTCTCAAGGTACTAACACTCTGTCGAGTATCCGCATTGACATTACACATCCATTGGACCATATTGGCTTCGTTTCTTGCAAGCTTACACATGTCTTCTGCAGTAATGGCCCATGTTTCACTGCCATGTAGCATGGCTGTTTGTACACAAGCGTCATACAGTCTGCCTTTCACTCTGAGAAAGAGGCCCTTTGTCACCTGCAGAGGTAGGAGGTCTTTGAACTTTGCTCAGGCTATTCTTATTCTAGCAGCTACACTTTCAGAGCACCCACCCCTGCTACTAACTTGGTCACCTAGGTAACAGAAGCTATCAACCACTTCTAGTTTCTCTCCCTGGATTGTGGCGGAAGTTGTTCTCTGCACATTTTCAGTGTTTATTGCTCCTGAGCATCTGCCACATACAAAAACTATCTTCCTAGTTAGCCTTCCTTTGATATTGCTGCAGCCCTTATGTGTCCATAGCTTACACTGGGTACATCTTATAGAGTTTCTACCTATTCCTTTTCTACAGATCGAGCAGGGCCATCTACCTGAAGGGATTTGTGGGTTGTCTGCCTTTCTATTTATTAGGACTTTGGTTTTAGCTAGGTTGACTCTGAGGCCCTTCGATTCTAATCCTTGCTTCCACACCTGAAACTTCTCTTCTAGTTCTGATAGTGACTCAGCAATTAGAGCAAGGTCATAAGTATAGAGAAGCTCCCAGGGGCAACCTGTCTTGAATTAACACAATATAAAATATATTAAAAAATATATTATTACTATGTAAATTGCATGCATTTTCCTTCTTTTATTTTATATATATATTATATGTACACATATATATATATATCATCATCATCATCATCATCATCATTTAACGTCCGCTTTCCATGCTAGCATGGGTTGGACGATCTGACTGAGGACTGGTGAAACCAGATGGCTACACCAGATTATATATATATATATATATATATATATATATATATATATATATACACACACACACATACATACATATGTATATATATATATATATATATATATATATATATATATATATATATATATATATATATATATATATATATATATATATATATATACACATATATATATATACATATAAATATATATACATATAAATATTTATATCATCATCCTCAGGGGGTTTCAAAAAATTTGATATCATTTGAGATGTATATTTCACAGAAACTACATAGGAAAAGCAAATGAAACTAAACAGGCTTAATGTTGAGCAACATAAGATTTATTCCTCCAAATTTGAATGAGAAATTCAAAGATGTGTAGCTTCCATGAATGATTTCACAAATGTTCAATATGTGCACCACCTGAGACATGGCACACGTTAAATCAGTAATCCAGCTCCTCCCAAACACACTGCAGCATGTCTTGAGTAAAAGTCTCCAGTGTGGCAATGATTCTCTGCTGAAGTTCCTCTAGGTTTGCAGGAAGAGAGGGGACATAGACCAGGTGCTTCACATAGCTCCAGAGAAAAAATTGCAAGGTGTCAGGTCAGGTGAACGTGGCAGTCATTTCAGCAGCACATTGTTTTCATCATCAGCACACTCTATCCCTCTCCCTCACAGATTGTCATTGAGATAGGCCTGCACAGTAAGCTTCCAGTGAGGTGGAACCCTGTTCTGTTGAAAAATGAAGTCTTCATCATTTGCAATGAGCTCATCCATTAGCGAGTTCTGAAGCATTTGCAGATAAACATCGTCGGACACATTTACCTCAAAGAAAAATGGACCATGACGATGCTTCTTGGAGATGGCGGAGAACACATTCACCTTTGGTGAGTCTCTCTCATGCTCAATTGTGGCATGAGGACTTTCTTCGCCCCAAATGCAAACATTATGCTTAGTGACTTCACCATTTGTATGAAATTTGGCCTCATCATTGAAAACAAGACGTTCCCTGAACTGGGTTTCATCAAGTTTCTCTTGCATATCAACACAGAATTGTTTGTGCTTTCGCTTGTCATCTGCCCTGATGGTCTGAACGGGCTGCAGCTTGTAGGGTTTCATAACTAGGTACTTCCTCAGGATGTGCCAAACTGGCATTGGAGGAATCTGAGTTTCCAGACTTGTTCTTCTTATGGACTTCTTGGAGCTTCGCAAAAGTTTTTGGCAAACCCTCTCAGCCATCTCTTCCAATGTAAGTGGTTGTCCAGATCCTCTTGCCCTGCACAGACAGCCTTCCTCTTTGAATTTTTTGTGCCATGTCCAAATCTGCATTGCTGTTGGTGACTTTTTAGAGAACTCTCTCACAAATGCATGCTGCAGTCTTGTTCAACTGTGTTCAAGCATACTCCAATATGCAAAACGCTGTTGCTCTTCCTGTGAATGCCATTTCTATACCTGAAAAGATAAACATATCAAACATTAAACGTAAAATTTTGACCTGTTTCTACACATGCTGTTAAAATTTAAAGTCATTTGAACAAGAACTGGCAAAGTTATTAGACTGCGAAATGATATCAAATTTTTTTTAACCACCCTCTGTGTGTGTGTGTGTGTGTGTATATATATATATATATATATATATATATATATATATATATATTTACATATATATACAACCCATGCTAGCATGGAAAGCGGACGTTAAACGATTAAACGATATATATCTACATATCTTTATACACACACACACACACACACATAAATAAATATAAAATACATCAAGTACAGGACGTCATCAATAAGTGAAAAATATGCAAACAAGTATAGGACAAAATACTAAAAAATATACAAGAACAGGACATCACCAACGAGTGAAAAATATGTAAACACACAATGAGAGACATGTATGAGGCAAAACACCAAAAGAAGTCTAACCCCTCCTCAGTTGTCAACTGTTAATATTACTCCCTATTTTGAGCTTTCAATGACAAGATAGGAAACCTTCATAAAACAGCAGGATCCACTGTTGTTTGTTTATTTGAAGCTCTAAATCTCCACAAATTTTATATTTTTAAAATTTCTGAATGCTGCTGTTTTATGAAGGTTTCCTATCTTGTCGTTGAAAGCTCGAAATAGGGAGTAATTAAAAGTCGACAACTGAAGAGGGGTTAGACTTTTTTTGGTATTTTGTCCTGTACTTGTCTCTTGTGTATTTGTGTATTTTTCACCCATTGGTGATGTCCTGTACTTGATATATTTTGTATTTATATATACATATATACATACATACAGATAAATATATATACGTATATATATATATATATATATATATATATATATATATATATATATATATATATTTACACACAGGCCGCAGTCAAATGACAAATAAATAAAAGAATATATATAAACATACAGATATATACGCATATGTATCACAATGGCAATTTGCTGATATCCCGTTTGTTCACTTTGCCCTGGAAATCTTTAAGAAAATTGCATAGAAAATCGTTAATATTTCATGGCAAAGAGCCTTTATTCTATCCTAAGGTAATAATATATGCTACAAAAATGCTAAAGCACTACATAGATAGAATTTTCAGAGAAAAGTGTGAAAATTACTAAGTTTGTGTTTGTTTGCATAAAAACTCATGTATTACCCACGTGTGGCAAAACCCTGTGAATAATCATATCAAGGATCGCCAGTTCCCTATTTACACAGTAAAATGTCTGATTCTCTTAGAGAATAAGTGGAGGCAAAAACATACGCATACAATTGTTTTGTCTTTTGGTTATTATGATCTGTCTAAAGCTGACAATTGAGGTAAGAACAACTTTGTTTACACTAACCAACACCTCATATGGCATTATTTTCTTATATATAAACAGAAACGTGTGTGACTTATATACTAGTGTACAGAAAAGCAGTAATTGAATAAGTAATGTATTATTTAGATAATTACTGAATTAACTACATGTGTATTTATATATAAATCTTTTTAGGCTCTGTTTTTTTAAATTAATTTTTCAGTCAACCAAAATTTTATGAAGAGCAGTAAGTTCAGTTTTTCTTTATATTTATGATCCCAAAACATATAAGTTTCTTCACATTAATATCCTTCGATTTAATCTGCAATTGATTGATTAGTTTCTTAATTCTTCTCTCTCCCTAGTGTCTCTTTCCTTATAGCACCCCACCACATTCTCTCTAGCACGAGCGTGCACACATACACACACATATACACATACACTCACTCACTCTCACTCTTTCTCTCTCACTCTGTCTGTCTCTCGCTCTTTCACTCTCTCTCTCTCCCTGTTGAACATGTGTGTATATGGGAATATGTCTATAGAAAGATTATAGATATATACTCAAAGTCACACAGATGTCTCTTTTCCATCTAGTATCCCCCCCCCACCTGTGCATGCATAGATCAATACAGCTTAGACCTCTCTTTCTTCCTGTCTCCCTACCTTTCCTTATCTCAATATTTCTCTAAATATATACAGGACGTAAAACAGGCTAAAGATGCCTTGGAGTTTGGTCAGTGCTGAACTGAAACTTTTATTGAGAGGGTATCAAATAGCCAAAGGAGACAAGAACTCAAGTGGGACAACAAGGATCAAAACCGTGATGTGACAGACATTCCCCTGGCCCTACTGATCCTCAAGGGAATATATCTGAAATAAAAACTAAATCCTGCCCAGGAAGAAGATACTAGCACTGATAGCCCTACCAGCAGCAATTCCAACACCAAACAAGACAAAAGAGCAAATATATATACATATATGTATATATATGTATATGTGTATATATATATGTATATGCGTGTGTGTGTGTATATATATATATATATATATAGGGCAGGTAAAATTCCCGACTCCGGGAACAAGTTCTCTTCAGCAGTCCTTGTCCATCATCATCGCTGCTATGTCCTGCATCTCCCAGAGACCAGTGTCTGTTCTTAGGGCATCAACATATGTCATCCTCAGTCTCCCTCTTCTAGTATGTCCATGTAGGGGCTCCCACAGGAGCACTGAGTGCAGTATCAACTCTGAATGATAGAGAGCATGTCCAGCTAACTTCAGTTTCCTCTGTGTTATTTTCGCATGGAACTCCTCTGCACTCACACTCTCCCCCCCCTCGGTTGGACTATAGGCTGAGCTGACTGTCAGCCTTGGGTTTCCATTGATGGTTGCCCCCAACGCTCGTGGGGAGACAGGTATGATTTCCCTCACTAAGGTGGTGCTCCAGCATGACCGCAGTCACATGACCAAAGCAAGTAAAACAATAAAAACTATACCATTTTAATCCTGAGCAACGCTGGGTATCTCTGCTAGTATATATATATATATATATATATATATATATATATATACATACATACATAAATGTATGTATGTGTATATATATATTTATATATATATATTTACATAAATGTATCTTAGATATCTTCACAACATCTCCAAGGAAATTAATAACATGGGTTACATACTTGTTCAATCAGATAAAATGGGAAACCGTTATAAACTTACTAGGAGCTACTATCTGGAACTGCTTAAAAAAGAAATTCAAAAAAACTATAGGATTACTGGTATGAATACACTCAGGAAAGCTAACCTTGAGGCTAAAGAAATTATGGAAATGTATGGATTACAGATGAAGACAGAACCATTGGATCCTAAGCAACCACAGTTTATTTTAAAAGACCACAAACAAAACTTTTATAATAACCCATCATTACGGCTTATCTGTCCTTCCAGCTCAGACATCGGTAGATAAATATATCCCTACATTAGTCAATAAATTAAAACTTAGTTTATGGTCTAATTCGTTTCAAGTCGTTGATTGGTTTACTTCTATTACTAATAAGGTTAACACTAAATTTATCCAGTTCGATATTTCTTGCTTTTATTCCTTCATAAACCCAATAGTACCTAATAAAGCACTTTGGCTTGCTCACAACAAAGCTGGTTTCACCAGAGAAGAGATTAAAGTTGTGTTGGCAGCCAGAAAATCTATCACAAAATTTGACAAAAAGCTGTGTGTCTGTAAGGATACACCCGACGAATTTGATGTCATGATGGGAAGTTCCGATTCAGCACAAATGACACAGATTTAGTTGGTGTATATAGTTTATGAAATGGCTGACCATTTCCCAGATATCAGTGGAGGTCTATATTGTGATGATTGTTTACTTTACCTCCAAAATGTTTCCAATCAAAACGTACAGAAGTTTAAGAATAGGTTAGTTAGGTTTTTCGGTAGAATGGGCTTAGACATAATTTTTGATGATGATGTAACTAAAGCCAACTTCTTAGATATTACACTTAATTTGCACAATAACTCGTACTTCTCATACCACAAACCATCCACCAATCTTAAGTATATATAGCCTATCCAGTAATCACGCTAGGACAATTACTACGAATTTAGTTTAAAATATTTCAGTTAGATTGTCAAACTATCTGCCAATGTTGACATTTTTAACGATAAAGCTGAATTTTATAACTCTGCCTTAGTTAAAGCAGGGTATAAAGAAAAAGTTACCTACATTAATTCTGTTCAATCTCATTCTACATCTACTAATCAAGACATGAAATCTAGTTGTAATAAGAAGAATGATTTTAATTTTGATATAGACACCAACACAAAACAGAGTCAATTTTTTTTTACAACATAAGGGAGACAACTGTTATTTAAGCCCATTTTTTCATTCTAAATGAAGCAGTTAGTAAGAACTTTCCAAAAAATTCTCACAGACTTAGAGTAGCATTTTCCAACACAAAAAATCTTTCCCAAATTATATCTTCTCATAATATCAACCTGTTAAATAAAAATTCATTTATTGAGAGTTCAACATTAATTTAGTTAATGCCAACCTTTCCCCTAATAATAATAACAACAAAATTTTGGTCTTTGAAGTCAACCCCAACAGAATTAGATTTATGTCTAATAATTCTAAGATTACAAATTCTATATATCAGTGTAAAATTACTTCCTGTATTGAAGTCTCTTTTTATATTGGTGCTTCTTCTTCTTGATTATCTAAAAGAATTTCCAATCATTATTCTACATTTAGGGATAGTAGTAAACACAGTAGCACAGGACTTAGTAAATTGATTTGGTATCTTAAAGATAATAATAAGAAATTTAATTTAGATTGGTTCATCCTGTCAATCTCTTTCCCTTACGACAAAGGTAAAAAATTCTGTAACATTTGTAATTCTGAACTGTTCCACATTCTCTTTCCTAAGAATCCACTTGTAAACACGATTCTAGAGCGTTCTTACCGATGTAAACATTGGCAGAAACACACCTTTAGCTCATATAGGTGATTTCTACCAATCTATATAGTTTGAGCATTTAGTTCTTCTTTCACTCTACTTCCAATAGAGATATCTATTTCCAAGCCTTTGAACATTTATTTAATACACATATCACTCTATATTTCTCCTTTATTAGTTCTCTCCTTATTGATTTCTTTACCCCTTCTCTTCACATGCGCTACCTTTGACGTTACATCTACTAACATTTTTTTTAAATACTTGATAGTCTTCTGTTCATCAATTACACAGTCATCACATTGTTAAAATGTCTTATTGTTGAGTTTGATTCTCTTTCTTTCCCTGATGAGAAGATTACATTATTTTACACCATTTATTCCTTTGGAATAATACCAATGTTGTCTTCGAAACATATGTCAGAAGTAAAAGAATTTGAATAACACCGTTTAACTCTATTTATTTATTTATACTATACAAACTACTGTACATTAACCTGGAGTTTCTGCCTTTGAACAGGTTGCTTCATCCTTGTTACTTGTGTGAATTTTGCTACCCTGGTAACTTTATTGAATTTTCCGTGATAACTGTAAACAAAGGAAAATTCACTCATCCATTTACATAAATGTATATATGTATGTATGTATGTGTGTATATATATATATATATATATATATATATATAAAATACAAAATGGGACAAGGATGCAAAACATCCAGACAGTTAGGTGACACAAAAAGGGACAACATAACATCCAGAAAGATGATACAAAGAAAACAAAGATGGTTCATTCAGAGTTTTCTTTCCTCAGTCGAGTTCTAGATTATCTTTGTGATTTCGGCTGGTTATAATCGAGATTGCTCCAATCTGGCCAGCCCCAAGGAAAACCTAAGCTAAGAGCATTAGATTCCTTGGAAGAAAGCAGCGAATGTATATGAAAACAAGGACAGAAAAAAAACCCGGAGTATGTTTTATATATATATATATATATATATAAATGCATGTATGTATCTCTCTCTCTCTCTCTCTCTCTCTCTCTCTCTCTCTCTCTCTCTCTCTTTCTCTCTCTCTCTCTCTCTTTCTCTCTCTCTCTCTCTCTCTCTCTCTCTCTATATATATATATATATATATATATATATATATATATATATATATATAAAGTGTAGTATATTGCCACTTAAGTGTGGCTGACCCCTAGGGGTGGATGTTACTGTTGCTTTTAGCCCCAGAAGGACATCTCCTCCAGCTGGCTTATCGACACACGACTGTGTCCTGTTTGCCAAGGGAAGTTATCCCTCTCACCACGATCTGCAGCACGAACGGATCCGGATTTCAGGGTTATTTCCCTTCGTCGGCGTTCGATAGCTGCTGACCTTGGTGAGAGAGACAAAAACCTGGCAATCTTATATCTACTTTTCCAGTGAAATTCTTCACTGATATCGAAAAGGTGAAAACAAGCAATGTTAATTCTCTAAATGAAGTATTAACAGTAACTACACGATAAAGTGTAGTATATTGCCACTTAAGTGTGGCTGACCCCTAGGGTTACTGTTAATACTTCATTTAGAGAATTAACATTGCTTGTTTTCACCTTTTCGATATCAGTGAAGAATTTCACTGGAAAAGTAGATATAAGATTGCCAGGTTTTTGTCTCTCTCACCAAGGTCAGCAGCTATCGAACGCCGACGAAGGGAAATAACCCTGAAATCCGGATCCGTTCGTGCTGCAGATCGTGGTGAGAGGGATAACTTCCCTTGGCAAACAGGACACAGTCGTGTGTCGATAAGCCAGCTGGAGGAGATGTCCTCCTGGGGCTAAAAGCAACAGTAACATCCACCCCTAGGGGTCAGCCACACTTAAGTGGCAATATACTACACTTTATCGTGCAGTTACTGTTAATACTTCATTTAGAGAATTAACATTGCTTATATATATATATATATATATATATATAATAATTTTTCCAGAGGATGTAGCAACCGTTACCAATATAGCATAAGAACTTACCTTAGGAGATCATTAACTAGATTCCTTAAGGGTCGTTCTCACAGTTTATATTTATATTATAAGGTTTTTAAACTTTTAAACTGTTAACATAGAGTGGTGAATAAATCGATATATCGAATTTGAAGTCTCTGTCTCTTTTGAATATGAAAATTTAAAAGTTTAAAAACCTTATAATATATATATATATATATATATATATATATATATATATATATATATATATATATATATATATATATATATATATAAATTTCATAAAGTATTATTACCATTATCAGAAAGAACAATAATAATAAAGTGGCCAGCAAGTTACCTACATAGGTAAAATATGCAAATAAATTAGTGTACTGGAATACCACTTGCTAGAAATAGGAGTTAATACTCCAAAGTCACAAATTTTTTACTATGAAGAAACATGGGGTAATGAAATGAATATTTTGGAAAATGGATGAATACAGTAAGCTTGGCTGACAATTCTTAAGTACTAACATACAAAATGTGAAATCAATTGATACCAAGATATCTGTTCTTGCTTTGTGGTTTATACAAGGTAAGGCCTATCTTTTTTATATTTGTTACATTCACCATGTATGTTTCTTAATACTGAGAAATTTTTGGCTTCAGAATGTTAACTCCTATTTCTAGCAAGTGGCATTCTGGCACCCTAATTTATTTGTGTGTGTATATATATATATATATATATACATATATATATCTCATCATAATCATCGTTTAACGTCCTTTTTCCATGCTGGCATGGGTTGGACAATTTGACTGAGGTCTGGAGAGCCAGCGGCTGCACCAGACTCCAGTCTGATCTAGCAATGTTTCTATGGCTGGATGCCCTTCCTAATGCCAACCACTCTGAGAGTGTAGTGGGTGCTTTTTAGGCGCCATTGGCACAGGAGCTAGTCAGGCAGGCCTGGCATATATATATATATATATATATATATATATATATATATATATAGCATACATATATGTATATATAGGCATGTGAATAATCAGACCAGAGATTGAAACTTCCCTGCTTACACAGAAAAAGATACAATTCTCTTATAGAATATGTGGAGGAAAAAAACATGTCCACAATTTTTGTCTTTTGGTTATTACAATCAGTCAAAGGATGACAATTGAGGTAAGAAAAACTTCCTTTACACTAACTCCTCATGCGGCATTATTTTCTTATGCATAAACAGATCTGTCGAAAGCCAACAATTGAGGTAAGAATGACTTTCTGTACACTATGCAACTCCTCACGCAGTAATATTTTCTCATATATTAACAGAAAGGTGTCTGACTTATATATCTAAATTTCCAGGAAAGTAGTATTTGAATAGGTAATTAATTATTTAATTAATTAATTAACTACACATGCCTTTATATATAAATCTTTTTTGGCTCTAAATGTTTTTAGTCTCTGCGCTTTAAATTAATTTTTCAATCAACTGAAAGGGAAGTAAATTCCATTTTTCTTTATATTTATGATCCCAAAATATATAAGTCTCTCCACAGTACATCCTTTGATTTAATCTGTCTCTCTTCTTGTAGCACCCACCCACACTCTCAAGCACACGTACATGTGCACACACACATAGCTACTTACACACTCCCTCTCTCTTACTCTCTTTTGCTCTCTCTCTCTTACTCTCTTTTGCTCTCTCTCTCTCTCTCTTTTGCTCTCTTTCTCTGCCTTGTTCTCTCTCTCTTTCTATGCTTATATACCTACCTGCTGCACATGTGTATATATATGGGAATATGTCTACCATTTGAGCGTGAAAAGACATTCGAGCGAGTTTGTTGCCAGTACCGCCGAACTGGCTCCTGTGCAGGTGACACGTAAAATACACCATTTTGAGCATGGCCATTGCCAGTACTGCCTGACTGGCCTTCGTGCCGGTGGCACATAAAAGCACCCACTACACTCTCAGAGTGGTTGGCGTTAGGAAGGGCATCCAGTTGTAGAAACTCTGCCAAATCAGATTGGAGCCTGGTGTAGCCATCTGGTTCACCAGGCCTCAGTCAAATCATTCAACCCATGCTAGCATGGAAAGCGGACGTTAAACGATGATGATGATGATGATGAAAAATTGATTGACTAATCTCTCAATTCTTCTCTCTTCCTTGTGTCTCTCCCAATAGTTCGTGTTTGTTCACATAAAAGCTCATATGTTACTCATGTGGCAAAACCCCATGAATAATCTGATCAACAATTGGCACTTCCCAACTTACACAGTAAAAAAATCCCATTTTCTTAGAGAATAAGTGAAGGAAAAGATGTATGTATACAATTGTTTTGTCTTCTGGTTATTATCATCTGTTGAAAGCCAGCAAGGTAGGCAAGAACGACTTTGTTTACACTGACCAACTCCTCATGCGACATTATATTCTTATATATAAGCAGAAAGGCTTCTGATGTATATACTAGATTTCCAAGGAAGCAGTAATTGAATACGGAATTAATTATTTAGTTAATTGATTAATTAACTACACATGTCTTTATATATAATTCTTTTTTTGGCTCTGAATCTTTTTTAGTCTCTGCACTTGAAATGAATTTTTCAATCAACTGAAATTTTACGAAAGGAAGTAAATTCTGTTTTTGTTTTTTATATTTATGATCCCAAAACATAAGTCTCTCCACACTTATACCCTTCGATATAAGCTGCGATTGATTGACTAATTTTTCAATTTCTCTCTCTCCCCTGTGTCTCTCTCCCTGTAGCACCCCCCAACGGTCTCTCTCTAGCACGCGTGCATGCACACGCACATACACACTCTCTCTCTTTCTCTCTTTCTCACTCTCTCTCTCTCTCTCTCTCTCTCTCTCTCTCTCTCTTTCACTCTTGCTGTATGGGAATATATCTATAGAAAGATTATAGTTATATGCTCAAAGTCATATCTGTGCACGCATAGATCAATACAACTTCTACTTCTCTTTCTTCCTGTCTCTCTGTCTCTCCTTATCTCAATATTTCTCTGAATATATACAGGGGAAACAGCAGGTTACACGTCTTGAAAGTAGGGCAGTGCTGAACTGAAACTTTTATTCAGAGGGTGGCAAATAGCTGAAGAAAACAATCCGAATAATATTATAATGGCAGCTCTAAAGTGCAATGGCTACATAAGCACTACATCTGAAAACACTTGACAATATCTTTGCACAAGAATTCAAGAAGGACAAAGATCAAGACCGTGATGAGAGTGGCAGACATTCTCCTGGCACTACAGATCAACAAGAGAACACATCTAAAAGGAAAACTAAAATTGAGAAACCTGCCAAGGAAGAAGACCCCAACACTGATGGCCTTACCATCAACATAAAACAAGACAAAAGAGCAAAAACACACACACACACACACACACAGGGTGCAGTGAATAAAATTGCCATGTAAATTACGCAAAAATGAAAATAACAGACATCTCATTTTAACAGATATGTTTACCAAAATTACACAAAGACATCTTGAAATTCTAAACAATAAATTTATTCAAAAAATTTGCCATTGGCTTCAACCACAGCCTCCAGACGACTTCAGAATCTCCTTCAACTCTTCTGGATGGTCTCCTTGTTTACTTTGGTGAATGCTGCCATAATCCTTGCTTTTGCTTCATCTTTGGTATTACATGGAGTCTTGTTGGTCTCTTGCTCAACCTTGCCCCACACATAATAATCAAGGGAGTTGCAATCTGGGGAGTTAGATATGCAGATTTTAGGGCTGATGTGGTCAGAGAAATTGACTGACAGCTATGACAGGGTTCTCCTGCTTGTGGGGCATGGTGCAGAGTCCTGTTGCCAGACATAGGATCTTCCAGCAGCCACCCTCTTAACTCAGGGCAGCACAACCTCCTCCAGGCACTTGATGTAGGCCTCTTGTTAAGTCTGAGGCTGTGTGGGAATATGAATGGTGGCATAACAGCGCCATCACTAGTGATCACTCCAAACACCATGATGTCGACTGGATGTTTGATTTTTATCACTTTTGGCATGAATGCCAAGCAGTACAGCATGTTGTTTCCACATGTCTGGCAAAGTTAATTGCGTCATGGTGCTGTTCTTCTCACAGACGGTGCCCAACTGAACCTACTATACTGTGTAGTTGAGAAAATCAAAAACAATGTGCATGCACGAAATTAGAAATATAAAATGGCAACAAATTACCCATTGCACCTTGTATACACACACACACACACACACACACACATATATACATATATATATATATGTATACACACACACACACATATTTATATATGTGTGTGTGTGTGTATATATATATTTTTATGTATCATCATCATCATTCAACGTCTGTTGTCCATGCTGGCATGGGTTGAACGGTTTGACCAAGGTCAGTAAGCTAAAAGTCTGCACCAGACTCCAGTTCGATTTGACATGGTTTTCTATGGCTGGATGCACTCCCTAATGATAATCACTCTGAGTGTGTAATGAGTGCTTTTACATGCCACTAGCATGGATGCCATTTGTGTGACACCAGTATCTGCCATGACTGCGATTTGGCTTGGCTTCAGTATATATATATATATATATATATATATATATATATATATATATATATATATATATATATATATATATATATATATATAAATATATATATAAATATATAAAAGGATAAAGAGAGCAATGGTAAGGTTGGAAATATATTTTATGGATAGAGTCTTACAGCTGTTTCTGGGAAGATCCAGTACTTCCCTTCATCGGAGACAGAAATAGTAAAGGAATCGATTATTATATCCATAGGCGGTGAGTTTTAGTATGAAGTGATAGTGAGTGTGATGTGCTGAAAAAAGAAAGAGAGAACAGTACTTGGAGTGTAGTTTCATTCCAGTAGTAAGTATCCGTGTAAAGTAATCCTTGTGGGAATAATCTGGAAATAGTTGCTGCAGCAAAGGCTGAGATAGCAGAGGTGAATATATGATCAAATTTGATCATGAAAGCCAGTTAATTTTAGGGTATGATTATAAAGTGGGGCATGTGTGTTAAAAATCTCCTCGTTTGATGATAGGTGAATCTTGGTCAATCATAGACGAAGCCCTACCATACAATACGATTACTGGTAGACGTTGAATGCGTATAAAAGAATCCTACATTATCCTTTGCATGTTTAATTCCACTGTTTTAGATAAGTTTTCTGACGCTATTCATTTGTGCAACCACTGATACTACTCAACTTTGATGGGACGATTTAAATTTGAACTCACTTAGCATTAATTTCTCTTGCACAACAATATATTGGCAATACAAATATAAATTTTCAGAAAGAAAGTAAGCAATCCAATTTTACTCTCATCAGCCCTCGTAAAAACTTCCATAATTTACATAGCTATATCTGCTCTTCTATAAAAGCATCCAATTTTCTCATACTTTTGTAAAGAACTGAACACATATCTAGAGTAAACATCATTTTTCCCTGATGAAGGGGGCATTCTCTGGAAATGAATTGTAAGATTCATCTATAATTTGAACGAATGAACTCCAGAAACGATCATTGGGATAGTTTATTTTCTTCTAACATGTAACCCAAAACTCTTTTTAATACCTATCACTTTCTCTATAACATATTTTAATTTTTTAAAAAACGTTTTTTATCAATATTCCATTATTTTTTTTATCTATATTCTATTATTATTATGTTTATATATCTATATGTCCATGTATATTCTTAGTATTCATATATTTTTATATCTCTCGTTGTCTGCCTGATTTGAACTTTTTCTATTGTATCCACTATACTTATCTAACGCCTCAGGTTTGACTTGAGCACTTCTATGCCATCTATGTGTTTTGAAAGAAAATTATAACTATATATATATATATATATATATATATATATATATATATATATATGTGTGTGTGTGTGTGTGTGTATATATACAAAGTATGGCAGTTTAGTTCACAGGTAATCTAAACAATTAAGTACGACTTAATGTTTGTTATTCTCTTTAACAATTACATATATAGATATATATGTACGTACATGTGTATGTATAGAGTGTTTGAATTGGTGCACAGTTATTGTATATTGAGAAAAAGGACGTATTTAGAATTTTGGATAATTCTTTATTAGCACTTGCCTTCATTTATCAAACTTGTCAAGAGAAAATCAAGATGGTAAGAACAGAATGATTCATTGTTCATTTATATGAATTGGATGTTTTTTTTTGCTTTGTTTAGAAGAGGAAAGAAATATTTTTGTTTTTTTGGGGGAAAAGGGGGAAGAGAAAGAAAAGCAAAAGGGGAGAAAAATAAACAGAGAGAGAGAGGTTTCAGGACAACCAAGGAGAAAAAAAATAATAAAGGACGGGGAAAGGATAGATAGATAGAGAGGTATGTATTAGGTAGGTAGGTAGGTAGATAGATAGATAGATAGATAGATAGACAGACACATAGGCAGAGAGAGATAGATAGAGGAGGAGGGAGGGTGATGTTTCTTTTGAATTTGATGTGGTCAACCCATTGAAATTTCATTACAAAGCAATTTTCTTTTTCATTTTTTTCCTTTCTTTTCTTCATTCATTTCCCATTGTATACTTATAAACATATTTGTAAATAAACACATTTTCTCACAAGGGCTGGTTACCAGTCAAATATAGGAAATGGAAAGATAAGAAAAGATGGCATGGTGTGGTCATCACTGAAAAATAAAAAGAGTTCAAAGTTCAGAGTCCTATGAAAATGTACATTCCTTTATACTTGTATAATCAACTCCCATATTCTGTGCAATTCCATGTTTTGCACGAACAAATATTAAATATTAGCACAACATTCATAAATTAGGAAATTAAAATCAGAATATAAAAAAATAATTTGCGTTCAATACTGTTTATAATTCAATCTATTCTCTATGTTCATTTAATCAAACATCGTAAATGAGTTTTGTAATGACATGTATATTGTATATTTAGCGGGAAGCCACTTCGTAGGATATAAATTATATAACAAAGCAGGGCTTGCTTAAATATATGTTTGAGTATCTTTCATCATTTTGCAGGATTTCTTTTTCTTTTTCTTGCATGCTTGGATAAGATAATTCAAAAGAGATCTTTTTCATGAATTACTTTGCCAAGTAGCTACATTAGATACATTTCCTAATCAGTGGTAAAATGGTTCTAGTATTCTTTCTTGGGTATATTTAAGTTCCATAACAACAAAAACAGTTGTCAAAATCTGAATGCTATATATATATATATATAAAAGATGGAAAAGAAAATGGAGATTGGGAAGTTAATAATTGTATATTATCAACAACAAATTAATCATCATAACCTCTAATTGAAGTAATATATATATATATATATATATATATATATAATCATTTTACCACTTTATTGTCAAAATCCCAATGTTATATATATATGAATGATCAATATTTTTTTAATGATGAATGTTACTGCTGTTTCTGAATGTGGCTCCAGTGTTAATAATTTGATACTCAGCTCTATAAATGATCATATATGTATATATATGTACAATGGAAAATGCAAGAATAGAAAATAAAGAAGTAAAAAGAAAAATGCTTTGTAATGAAATTTCAATGGGTTGACCAAATCAAATTGAAAAGAAACCTCTCTTTCTCCCTCTCTTTTTCTCTCTCTCTATTTATCTGTGTCTATCTATCTATCCTTTCCCCATCCTTTATTATTTTTTTCCTCTTTCTTGATTGTCCTAAAACCTCTTTCTCTGTCTATTTTTCTCACCCTTTTTGTTTTTCTTTCTCTCTTTCCTCCCCACCCCAAAAAAACCCCCAAATATTTTTCTCATCTAATCAAAGTAAAAAAAAGATTTGATTCAACAAAACATTTTGTTTTCACCATTTTGATTTTGTCTTGACAAGTTCAATAAATGAACGAAAGCACTAATACAGAATTATTCAAAATTCTGACTCCCTCTTTCTCAATATATATATATATATATATATATATATATATATATATACACAGATACATATTGAGAAAATTGCGTAGAAAATCATTA
>NC_142946.1:33446303-33451303 GCF_046866305.1 Octopus bimaculoides
TCTCTCTCTCTCTCTCTCTCTCTCTATATATATATATATATAAATACACACACGCACATATACGTACATATGTATATATGCATATGTATATATATATATATATATATATATATATATATATATATATGTGTATGCATATATATATATATATATATATAAAAATACACACACGCACATATACGTACATATGTATATATGCATATGTATATATATATATATGTGTATGCATATATATATATATATATATATATATATATATATATATATATATATATATATATATATACACACACACACACATATATATATCTACTACATATATGGAAAATTGGTGTGTGTTTGTTTATTAGCTAACTCCTCCTACATCGTTTTATTGATTTTGATGAAACTTGACACATGATTAGACCTCATGTCTGGAAACCTGGTGACATACTTAGATTGTTAAAAAAATCGATAATACAGCCCCTGAAAGGACGTGTATATCTACCTCATATAACTATTTTTTTTTAAACACCCAAGGGAAATAACCCATTTCATTGCTTATATTCGATTACTTTGAATATTGATTTTTTGTGTGTGCTATTTCTAATTTTTGCAGACAATATCACTTTTATACTCTATTTGACACGGAAACCTCGTGACATACTTAAATTGTTGGAAAAAATCGATAAGAGGGCCCTTCCAATGGATCCTTCTATCTACTACATATTACTAATTATTTAAACAACCCAAGTGAAATAACCCATACCACCTGCAGATTTTAGCAAAGCGATCAATATTTGATTCTCACGATCAACCGACCTAATTCTGCATTTGAACTACTAAACATTATTATTGCACTTTCTTAATTTGAATCTTAAACATTAAATACTTCATTCATACATTTCTATACATACATACTTTTTTGAATGCACATAACTCCGATAATTCTTCATTTTTACAGATACACTTTTTCCATGAGAGTAGGTAAATTTTTTTATTCCACAACGTATTTGTAGTGGTTTCATGCAGGCATAGCGTAGATTTGATCCTCGATTGTCAAATTTCACTTAACAGTTCAATAGTGCTTTTCTCACGATAAAACAATAGTTTTTCTGTGAATGACAGCAGTTATACATTTCCCAGATGCCTTCACTAAGCAGAATAATGTCTTTGCCTCTCGCCAACCTCTGAAAACCTCTCTCACCAACTTTCTACTCCAAACTCTGCAAGCCTCTCTCGCCAACCTCCAACAGTCTCTCCCTCCTCCAGCTGACAGTTTTGTGGGAGTTATTACGAAGTTGCTTTCTTATATCAGAGTAATAAGGCATTTCAATAGAACATCTTTATCCCCGGGAATTACCAACTAGTATATATATATATATATATATATATAAAGAGAGAGAGAGAGAGATATATATAAATAGATAGATATAACAAGCAAAGAAGCCAGATCTAAAATCTCTTTAAGAGATGACCACAGTAGTTATTCTAGCGACCAATGTTCACAGCCACATGAATATGGCTGTTCGATTTGAATGGGTTTTGCTGCAATTTTTTAACCCCAAGAAGACATCTCCTCTAGCTAGTTAATGATGCACAGCTAGAGATGTCCTCTTATTAAAACATTGCAGTATACTATGTTTGGATGGAACAAGCATGTTGAAGTGGCTACAAACATTACTTGTGATCATCATCATCATCATCATTGTCATTTAACATCTGCTTTCCATGCTGGCATGGGCTGGACAGTGTGACTGAAAGCAGGTAAGCCGGGAGGCTGCACCAGGCCCCAAACTGATTTGGCAAGGTTTCTACAGCTGGATGCTTTTCCTAATGCCAACCACTCTAAGAGTGTGGTATGTGCTTTTTATGTGCCATTCAGGTGGCACTGGCATCAGACATGTTCGAATGGTGCTTTTTGTATGCCGTCTGCACAAATGCCAGCCAGGCAGCACTGGCATCGGCAATATATATATATATAAAGTTAGTAGAGTTAGTGGTTGGAATAACCATCTAAGGGATAAGAATATTCGTTTTGCTACCGGTATAAATTATCTATGTTAACCCTTGGGCATACGTATGCAAGCATATTATGCTCATAGGATACAAGCAATAACAAAAATACACAAGAGTTTATCAAGAATCAAATCTAAATTAAGCTGAAAATGGAGAAATCTTAATCAAAAACAATTAACTACCATCGATTATTATTTTTTAATACAAGTCTTTATCCCATCTAACAGCTGTTTCTGCTTCCAATGTCTCACAGCGCTGCCAAAGAAAATTCTGAGAATAATATTCATTATATTCTATAACAAATCTGATCTGGAACATAGAGCTTCATCAGAGTGAAGAAAAAAACATAAAATAACTGAAATGAAAAGAGAAGTACCTCGAGATAAGAAATGAAGGCTTAATATATTCGGATCACACCTTTTTGCAGTGTTTATGAGCTTTATGTTTAGAAATTTTTAACTCCCCTGCAAGTTCTTTAGTCGTGATATTTGATTTTTTCTTGCCTACAAAACATCTTCATCTAATTTTGAAGTTCCTCTACCATGACTCACCTTCCAAGATAAATAAATCAGCTTCAAATTTTGCAAACCACCTTTGAATAGTTGATTCACCTACAGCATCATCATCATAAACTTCACAGATGATTTTTGCAAGTCTTTGAAGAACTTCCTCCTTTTTTTGAAAAGGAAAAGCATTGCAACACGAAAATGAACTTTTTAGTTATTCATTTCAAGTGTGAATAAAGGGTAACTGGAATGAAAGATAAATCTATTTTTAATCAGGAACAAAGAAGAGATGCATTACCACTTCAAGCAACGCCAAAGTTTTAACTGTGTTATGTTTCAGTTGTTGTTCCATGAAGCGTTAAAAGATTTAGCTTAAAAATGCGCAGAACTTTCTGGAACCCCTAATATTTACATATATACATACATATGTGTGTATATATATATATATGTGTGTGTGTGTGTGTGTGTGTGTGTGTGTGTGTGTGTGTGTGTGTGTGCGTGTATGTATGCATGTATATATATATATATATATATATATATATGCATATATATATATATATATATGCATATATATATATATATATGTATATATATATGTATGTATATATGTGTATATATATATGTGTATGTATATATATATATATATATATATATATATATATATATATTTGAAGATGGTCATTTGCTGATAGCAAGTGTTTTCCCTTTGTCCAGGAAATCTGTAAGATAATTGCCTAGAAAATTGTTAATACTTCATGGTAACGAATCTTTATTCTTTCCCTCTTATGGCAAAGCCCCCAAGAATAATCAGACCAAGGATCGAAACTTCCCTAGTTATACAGTACAAAATCTGATTCTCTTAGAGAATAAGTGGAGGAATAGTGTATGTATACAATTGTTTTGTTTTTTTGTTACTACAATCTCTCAAAAGCCAACAATTAGGTTAAGAACGCTTTGTTTACACTAATCAAATTCTCATGTGGCATTATTTTCTTATATATAAACAGATTTGTTGAAAGTGAACAATTGAGGTAAGAATGACTTTGTTTACAATAAACAACTCCTCACATGGCATTATTTTAATATTTATAAATAGAAAGGTGTCTAATTTATATATCTAGATTTCCAGGAAAGCTGTAATTGAATACTTAGCTAATTAACTACACGTCTTTATATATAAATCTTTTTAGGCTTTACGCTTTGTATTAATATTTCAATCCATTTCTCTTTATATTTACAAACCCAACACATAAGTCTCTCCATTCTTGTACCATTTAATTTAATCTGTGATTCATTGATTAATTTCTCAATTCTTCTCTGCACCCGTGTCTCTCTCACTGTGGTACCCACCCATATTCCCTTTCTAGCACGCGTGCACGCACACATACACACGTATGCACTCACATTCTCTCTCTCTTGGTCTTTCTCTCTCACTCTATCCCTCTCCCTGTATACCTATCTGTTGAACATGTGTGAATATGGGAGTATGTGTATAGAAAGAATAAAGTTATATACTTATGCCAACTAATCCCCCCTCCACCTGTGCACACATACAGAGGTTGGACAAAATAATGGAAACACCTTAAAATTTCAAACAAATTTATTTTAATATGGGGTAGGACCACCTTTGGCAATGATTACAGCTTGAATTCTACGAGATATAGACTTGTACAAAGTTTGAATTTCTTCCAAAGGTATTTTTGTCCATTCTTCAGCTAAAACAGTCTCCAGTTCTTGTAGTGATTATGGTGGAGGATATTGATTCCTTACTTGTTTTTCTAAAATGCACCATAAATGTTCCATAATATTGAGATCTGGGGACTGTGGTGGTCAGATAAGATGTTCGTCTTCACCAGAATGTTCCTCGTGCCATTCAGTAACAACTTTAGCTGTGTGAATTGGTGCATTATCATCCTGAAAGATTGTGTTTCCCTCTGGAAACAGTTCCACAACCATTGGATGAATTTGATCAGATAAAATGCTTAAATAGTCTTGACTATTAATTCTGTCATGAAGGGAAACCATTGGGCTGGCAGATTTCCAAGATATAGCCATCCAGATCATCACAGATCCTCCTCCATGTTTAACAGTTGGAAGAAGGCAGTCTGGGTCAAATGCTTCTTTTGGCTGTCTCCACATGTATACTCGGCTGGTGGTGGGAAATAAGGTAAAGGATGATTTGTCTGAGAAAATAACATTCTTCCATTGCTCTAGGGACGAATTCTGTAGGTTTTTACTCCACTCTAAACACTTTGCAACATTTGTTTTTGAAAGTGATGGTTTTCTTATTACAGCCCTCCTGTGAAATCCCACTTTGTGCAGCTTCCAGTGAACAGTTTTTGTGGAAACTGGGTTCTCGAGGTGGTCATTAAGCTCTGCAGTAATTTTGGGAGCTGTACTTTTGTGATCCTTTCTAACAATTTACATAAGAGTCTGACAGCCCCTATCTGAAAGTTTTGGCTTTCTTCCAGAAATTTGTTTCAATGAGGAGGTTTT
>NC_142946.1:33471303-33478803 GCF_046866305.1 Octopus bimaculoides
GTGAGATAAAAAGTAGAAAAAAGTAAGTCTAATAACAAGAGAATAATGGATATAATGTAAGGGGGACGAGGGGGGGGGGTTAAAAAGAAAAAAAAAAAAAAAAAAGAGAATTATGTAAAGTGTTGCAGGGACGTAAAGGGGAGAGTCATAAGGAAGAGAAGGCTGTGTTGAGTCCGAAGGGGAAAGAAGAATTAAGGTTGAAAATGTAGCGTTGCTCCAAGTGGAGTCGCGAGGGAGTGGACCCATGGTGCAGGGCGAGGCCAAAAACGGAGATGTTAGAGGGAGAGTGGTTGGGCAGTTGGAAGTGACGGCCGACAGGGGAGTCCGAACGTCCCTTAGGTGTTCGGTGAAACGGTCGGCCAGCCGGCGGCCCGTCTGCCCCACGTAGAGTTGGTTGCATAGGGTACATTTGATGCAATATATATATATATATATAGTCAAGTCAAAGAACAAACAATTAAGAAAGAAAGAAAAAGAAAAAATTAATGTGAGGATGTGCACAAGGAATATATTAATTTGATGCTTGGTGAAAGGAAAGAGTTACCATTTTCAAACATACCTCTGTTGGAAAGAGAAAAATCAAAAGAGAAAGAACTGAAAATAAGGAAAAATTGTCAACAATCCACATGCAGTTCTGTATACACATGTATATATACTTACATGCATACATGCATCCATATATATGTGTGTGTGTGTGTAAGTGACAAACTGAGGAAATGAAATCCTTCATAGGGGTGTGTTAGACATCCAATTCACTGGTACTACAGTTGGATACCGTATAAACATTGGTATAATTCAATAATAAAGATAAATTGAATATAGAGATATTCAATTGACAATCCAATAATTTATTTATATTACATTATTACATTAAATATTATGAATATAATATATAACATAATATTATATAAATAATTATAAAAACCATTATGTATATCAGAAGAAATATATATAAGTTGAAACCATTTGTTGGCCTTTTATGATATTTATAATTATTTATATAATTTTATGCTACGTTATATATTATATTCATAGTATTTAATGTAATATTGTAATATAAATATATTATTGGATAGATATATGTATATATTCTTTTATTTTTTATTCTTTTACCTGTTTCAACCATTTGACTGTGGCCATGCTGGGGCACCACCTTTAGTCAAGCAAATCAACCCCAGGACTTATTCTTTATAAGACTTGTACTTATTCTAGCGGTCTCTTTTGGCAAACTGCTGAGAGTGATGTAAACACACCAGCATCAATTGTCAAGCGATGGTGGGTGGGACAAACACAGACACACATATACATATATATATATATATATATATATATATATATGATGGACTTCTTTCAGTTTCCATCTACCAAATCAACTCATAAGGCTTTGGTTGGCCCGAGGCTATAGGAGAAGACACTTGCCGAAGGTGCCATGCAGTGGGACTGAACCCAGAGCCATGTGGATGGGAAGCAAGATTCTTACCACACAACTGTACATGTATGTATGTTTGTATGTATGTATATATGTATGTATATGCTAGCATGGAAAGCGGACATTAAACGATGATGATGATGATAACATATATATAATATATATATATATATATATATATATATATATATATTATATATATATATATATATATATAATATATTATATATATATATAATATATATATTATATATAATATATAGTAAAATATAATATATATTATAATATATATATATATATATTTATATATAATATATAGTAAAATATAATATATATTATAATATATATATATATATATATATATATATATATATATATATATATATATATATATATATATAGTAAATATAATGTGTGTATATATATATATATATATATATATATCTCCCCCTCTCTCACATTTCTTGGCCCTCTCTTTCTTTAACTCCCACTATTTCCCACTCATTTATCTCCCCTGCACATTTCCCTTTGTCTCTGATATTTTTCTAATCCTCCAATTTTGCTGTCCCCTACCCATCTCTCCTGCTTCCATGAGACCGGTGTCCAGCCAGCCATGATCTTTCTTTCTTGGCCTGACTGCCAACCGTCAACACGTTTAGGCTTTTACTTCATACACGCCAGCTCAATTTGTTCTCAGTTGAAAGACGCCTGTTGTTATTTCTTGTTGTTTGTATTCGTAATTGTGTGTCATGTCCTCTGTCTTTTGTTTGTTTTTTTTTTTTCGTCTTTGTTGCTGTACACATTCACTGGCTTTCTTACAAAGGGGTCTAATGCTCTTAGCTTAGACTTTTTTGGGGACAACCAGATTGAACCATCTCAAGTGTAACTGCCCGAAATGGTCATGACTTCTGGTACTTGACTGATGAAAGAAAGCCAAGAATGACCTGTCTTTTTTGCCTGTCCTTCTAATTGTTGTTTCCCTTGTCTGCCTTTCTGTTGTCTATCTGTCTGAACATTTTAATGCCTTCTATTGTGTTTTTGTTTCATTTATACACACACACACACACACACACACACACACACACACACACACACACACACACCACACACACACACACACACACACACAGATATATATACATATATATACATATATATATATTCCAAGATGGTGACTTGCTGGTAGCACGTGTTTTCACTTCGTTCTGAAAGTTTTTTAGAAAATTGTACAGAAAATCGTTACTACTTCATGGTAACTAATCTTTATTGTATCCTGAGGTAATAATACATACTAATACACTACATAGACAGAATTTCTGTAGAAAAATGAAATTTACAAAGTTCATGTTTGCTTACATAAAATCTGATATATTACCGATGTGTGGCAAAACCTCTGTAAATAATCAGACCAAGAATTGAAACTTCCTTACTTATCCACTAAAAAATCTAATTCTCTTAGAGAAAAAGTGGAGGAAAAAATATATGTATACAATTTTTCATCTTTTGGTTATTACAATCTGTCAAAAGCAGACAATTGTGATAGCAACAACTTTGCTTACACTAATCAACTTCTCATGCGGCATTATTTTCTTATATATAAACAGATCTGTTGAAAGCCCACAATTGAGGTAAGAATGACTTTGTGTACAGTAACCAACTCCTCACGCAGTATTATTTTCTGACATATAAATCAACAGGTGTCCGACCTATATATCTAGATTTTCAGGAATTCAGTAATTGAATATGTAATTAATTATTTGGTTAATTAATTACCTATATGTGCCTTTATGTATAAATCTTTTTATGTTCCATGCTTAGATTCCATTTTTCAATCAACTGAAATTTTACTAAGAGAAGTAAATTCTGTTTTTTCTTTATATTTACAATACCAAAGCATATAAGTCCCTCCACTCTTATACATTTTAATTTAATCTGCGATTGATTAATTTCTCTATTCCTCTCTTTCCCCAGTGTCATCTGCCACATACACGTGTAGCACCCTGTGGTACCCGCCACATATACGTGTACACACTCTCTCTGTGTACCTCTTGCTCTCTCTTGCTCTCTCTCTTTCTCTCTCTCTCCCTACGTACCTATCTATTGATCATCTGTGTTTATGGGAATGTGTCCACAGAAAGCTTATAGATAGTCACACAGATATATTGTCCCTATCCCAACTAATACCCCTCCAACCAGTGCACACATAGATCAATACACCTTACGTCGCTCTCTGTCTTTTTCTCTCCCTTTCTCAGTATTTCTCTAAATATACTGAAGGGAACAGCAGACTAAAGATGTCTCGAAATTGGGTCAGTGCTGAACTGAAACTCTTTTTCAGATGGTGGAAAACAGCTGAAAGAGACAGACAATCCACATAATATTATGATGGCAGGTCTAAAGGACAATGTCTACATAAGGACCATAGCTCAGATAGAGCTGTAAAAACAAGAGTGGATCAACTCCTATGCCCTCATCAACCCTCACATTAACACACTTAACACCATCTTTGCACAGGAACTCAAAATGGATGACAAGGATGGAGACTCTGATGTGAGTGACAGACATTCCACTGGCAATACTGCACCACAAGGGAACACATCTGAAACAAGAACTAAAATTGAGAGACCTTCCATAGAAGAAGTCACCAGCATTGATGGTCCTAAAACTAACCAATATCAATACCAAACAAGACAAAAGAGCAAATACATATATATATATTCATATATATATATATATATATATATATATATATATATATATATATATATATATATATATATATATGTATACATATATGTATATATGTGTGTGTATATGCATATAATATATATACACAAGGTTATTCAAATGGAATGAACCGATTTCATTACTTAATATTTTAATAAGAAAAAAGAATAGAAAACTCCAGCTAAGTCACAAGTATTTACTTGCAATCAACTTTTATTTCCTGTCTTACAAGTGTTCAATGTGGCCACCACCTGCTGCATGGGCAACATCAATGCGATAAGATAAGAAAATTCCTCCCAGGCATCTATCAGCAAATCAAAAGCAAGTTCATTATGGAACTAAAGAATAAATTTGCTTTGCTTGAGATGATTCCAGAAGATATTGACATAGAAGGGAAATGGAAAAACTTCAATAAAGCATTCAATCAGACAGCGAAAGAAGTACTCAGTGGATTGTGATATGCTGATATGCATCTGGGAGGAATTCTCTTATTGCATTGATGTTGCCTGTGCTGCAGGTGGCGGCCACCTTGAACACTCGCAAGACAGGAAATAAAAGTTGATTGCAAGTAAATACTTGTGACTTAGCTCAAGTTTTCTATTGCCTTTCCTTATTAAAATATTGAGTAATTAAATTGGTTCATTCCTTTTGAATAACCCTGTATATATATATATATATATATATATATATATATATATATATACACATGCATATATATATATATATATATATATATACACATGCATATATATATATATATATATATATATATATACACATGCATATATATATATATATATATATATATATATATATATATATATATACACATGCATATATATATATATATATATATATATACACATGCATATATATATATATATATATATATATATATATATACACATGCATATATATATATATATATATATATATATATACACATGCATATATATATATATATATATATATATATATACACATGCATATATATATATATATATATATATATATATATATATATATACATATACATATGTGTATGTATCTATATATACATGTATATAAATATATATATATGTGTATATATACACATATATACATACACATATGTCTATATATATGTATATATATATATGTGTGTATATAAACATATATGCATATATATTTGCATGTACATATACATATATTTATACATATACACACATATATACATATACGCATCCACACACATATATATAGATACATACACACATATATATTGCTTAGTGATTAGAATATTCAGCTCATGATCATAAGGTCATGAGTTCAATTCTCAGCAAATGTGTTCTTGAGCAGGAGACTTCATGTTCACTCAGCTGGCAAAAATGAGCAGTATCTGTATTTCAAAAGGGCCATCCTTGTCAGATTCTGCATCACGCTAAATCTCCTTGAGAACTACGTTAAGTGTAAGCGTGTCTGTAGAGTGCGCAGCTACTTGCATGTTAATTTCACGAGCAAGCTGTTTCGTTGATTGGATTAACTGGAACCCTTGTTGTCATAACTAACGGAGTGTCGGTATATATATATATATATATATATATATATACAGGGTTGACCAACAGTCTCCTGACAGTAAATCAAAATTCCATAAATACTATCTGTAATTCTGTATTGACTTGAATGAAATATTGTGTCACTGAAGTAGGACTTCAGTTTGAACAATTTTCATGATGTTTCATATTTAGATGCTTTTTTTAAATTCATTCAATTGTTAAACATAAACCTTGGAATTAAATGGTCTTGATTTACTGTCAGGAGGTTTTTGGCCAACCCTGTATAGATACATATATTTATATATAGCAAGTGCTTTCAGTTCTTCCTGGAAATCTTTAAGAAAATCTTTAAAAAAATCCTTAATAATAGATAGTAACCAATCTTTATTCTATCCTGAAGTAATAACACACCCTTATGAAAACACTGAAACACTACATAGAATTTTCGTAGAAAAGTGAAAATTATGAATTTTGTATTTATTTACATAAAAACTCATATATTACCCATGTGTGGCAAAACTCCTGTGAATAATCAGACCAGGTATCAAAACTTCCCTCCTTATACAGTAAAAAATCTGATCCTCTTAGAGAATAAATGAAGGAAAAAATGTATTTATACAATTTTTTTGTCTTTTACTCATTACGATCTGTTGAAAGCCAACAATTGAAGTAAGAGTGACTTTGTTTACACTAATCAACTTCTCACGCAGCATTATTTTGTTATATATATATATGTATATATACAGATCTGATGAAAGCCAAGAAGAGAGGTAAGAATGATATAGTTTACCCTAAACAACTCCTCACGCAGCATTATTTGCTTCTATATAAACAGAAAGGTGTCTGACTTATATATCTAGATTCCCAGGAAAGCAGTAACTGATTACATAATTAATCGTTTAGTTAATTAATTAACTGCACGTGTCTTTATATGTAAAAGTTTTTAGGGTCAAAATTTTTTAAATCTTTCCGCTTTAAATTAATATTTCAGTCAACTGAAATTTTATGAAGTGAATTAAAGTTTGTTTACGATACCAAAATGTATAATAAGTCTCTCCACTGTTATGCCCTTTGATTTAATCTGCGATTGATTGATTAATTTTTCAATTCTACTATCTTCCTTGTGTCTCTTTCCCTGCAGCACACCTCACACTTTCTCTAGCAGGCGTGCACGCACACACACACTCACATGTACATGCACTGTCTCTCTCTCTTTAGCTCTCTGCTTGTCCGTTTCTCTTTGTCTCTTGGTATCTCTCTCACCCTCTCTTTCTTTCGTTCTTTCTTTCTCTCTCTCTCTCCCTTCATGTACCTAAATGTTGAACATGTGTGTGTATAGGAATATGTCTATAGAAAGATTATAGATATATACTCAAAGGCATGCAAATCTCCCTTCCCTATCTAAACTAATACCTCTCCCACTTGTGCACGCATAGATCAAATACAACTTACACCTCTCTTTCTTCCTCTCTCTCTCTCTCTCTCTCTCTCTCTCTTTATCTTGATATTTCTCCAAATATATACATGAGGAAGCAGAAGGCTAAAGAAGTCAGGAAATTGGATCAGTGCTGAACTGAAACTCTTATTGATAGGGTGGAAAATAGCTGAAGGAGACAATCATAATGGAAGCTCTAAAGAGCAATAGCTACATAAGGACCACAGCTCAGATAGAGCTGAAAAATGAAGAGTCAATTGGCTCCTATACCCTCATCAAACCTTACATGAACACACTTGACACCATCTTTGCACAGGAACTCCAAAAGGATGACAAGGATGGAGACTCTGATGTGAGTGACAAATGTTCCCCTT
>NC_142946.1:33483803-33491910 GCF_046866305.1 Octopus bimaculoides
AACTGGAACCCTTGACGTCGTAAGTGACGCAGTGCCAACAACAACAATGCTATAATCCTTACAATAATAACTATCAGGACTTATTTTGGCCATTTTCTTTTTCAACTTAAAAACTATGGGAGGAACCTTTTCAGTAAAAAAACTAAAAAAACAAAGCAAACCATAAATATTTTCAGAAAAAACAATGACCAATTCAAGGGAGGTTTTGCTGTTGTTTGTAGCACAACCCAAACCACCCTCCCTTTTCACTCTCTCATGTATTGATGTTTCTCAATATTTTTCTCCCATTAAGCACATCTTATGGACTGATGATGCCGGAGTAGCACACACATGGTCCATTGGTGGAAGAAAAACAATAAAATGAATTGTAATCTAAATTTTTACCCTTACCATCGCTTTGAAACCGTGACCTGTTCACTGCCAAAACTTCATGCTGCATCACTATTCTGAAGTTTTGTCACTGAACAGGGTCACGGTTTCAAAGTGACGAAAATATTTTGACGCAAATGAAATTTAAATGTTGAAGTGAAACTAACTGTTTTTGTGTGCTCTTGAATGGCTTACAAACATCTTCCATGCTGAAATTGTTTTTGTTTCAGCAGACTATCTCAGATCAAGTCACTTGCTATGCAAGTACATCTCTGTAATTTTTTAAGATCATTGTGGATAAATGCCAGCAATGACTTTCTCAAGTTCTCCAATATTTTAATTTATAAACAGAAACAATCGGGGTCAGGGAGTGGGGTTGCCAAAAATTCATAATTTCTAAAATTTATTTTCTATAGCATATAAATGTATTTATGGGGGAATAATATTGAAAAACATCAATACGAGGAGAGTTGTCTTTGGATGTGCTAGAAACAAAAGCCATATCGCCCTTAAATCACTATTCCCTCCGAAAATGTTAATTTTTTTTTTTTTACCGAAAATGCTCTAACCATGGTTTTGAAGCACAAAAGCAAAATTGGCCAAAATAGGTCAGAAACTTTTTCATACAATTTGCCAACTCCATTATTTCGAAGGCTGTGGTTTAAAAAATGGGGAAGATCCCCAACAAAATTTCCCCCACAAATTTTTAAAAACTTGTAATCTATGCCGTTTGAAAGGGATTTGTATAAATTTTCATTAAAAGATACCTATTTTCCAAAACGTTTTGAGGGAAAAAAGTCAGATCATGTGAATTTTCCAAAACTCCTCTCTCCATCCCTTGGAAAAATTCTTTCCCATAAATCCCTATACACTCTGAAGCCACAATATATAAGTGGTATTTGTAGAAAATTTTGTTAAAAAGTATCCTTTTATTTTTTTTTAATGTTATTAGACAACAAAGTTGGGGGCATATACAGCTGTAGTGATCCATTTTTCTGGATGTTATGAGGCAACAAAGTCAGAGCGCATGCATCTGTAGTAATGCCCTTTTATTTATATGATTTTTTCATTTCTTGTTTATTTCATTGTTTGCAATGTTCTCTCTGTCTTTCTCACACACACACATTGCGAAGCTTACACATGGGCTGCTGAATTGTAATCTCTATGTTGCTTTGAGGGAAGGTAAAACTTGACAAATTGCTTCTCCCTCTGTTGTTGGACTATCGTGATGTTTGTTTACAAGAGAGAGATTATGACTGTGATAAAATAGTGCAAGTAATCAGCAGAAAACTGCCCGGAGGGCAGTCTTTATGCTGATTATATATATATATATATATATATATATATACACATACATATACATATATATATATATATATATATATATATATATATATATACATGTACATGTGGCTGATGCCAGCACCACCTGTCTGGCTCCCCATGCCAGTGGCACATAAAAAGCACCATCCGAATGCGGTTGATGCCAGCCCCTTCGCCCCAACTGGCTCCTGTGCTGGTAGCATGTAAAAAGCACTCACTACACTCTCGGAGTCATTGGCATTAGGAATGGCATCCAGCTGTAGAAACACTGCTAGATCAGATTGGAGCCTGGTGCAGCCTCCTGGCTTCCCAGACCTCAGTCAAACCGTACAATCCATGCCAGCATGGAAAACGGACATTAAATGATGATGATGATGATGATGATGTGTACATATGTATATATATATAGGAATGTATATTCCAAGATAGTGACTTGTCTTTACTTCGTCCTGAACACCTTTCAGAAAATTGCATAGAAAATCATCTCTGCTTCATGGTAACTAATCTCTATTGTATCCTGAGGTAATAATACACACTATGAACACACTAAAACACTACATAACAGAATTTCTGTAGAAAAATGAAAATTGCAAAGTTTGTGTTTCTTTACATAAAAACTTGTAAATCATCTGTGTGTGGCAAAATCCCTGTGAATAATTACACTAACAATCGAAACTTCCCTACTTAGACAGTATAAAGTCCAATTCTCTTACATATTAAGTGGAGGCAAAAATATATATACAGTAATCCCTCAACTATCACGGGTGTTATATTCCGATGGGTGGAAATCCGTGAAGTAGAAACAGTACTGTACTGTATATTTAAAAAAATTATTTCTATAATTTTTATATATTTGTTCTATTATAAATGCAAAACAACACAATGGAGGAATCGACGTAAGCTTAAATAACAAACCATGATAGGTGAACCGCGATATGGTGAAGGGATTACTTCATATGATTTTTTTGTCTTTTCGTTATGACGATTTGTTGAAAGCAGACAACTGACGTAAGAACGAATTTGTTTTCACTAATCAACTTCTCATGCGACATTATTTTCTTATGTATAAACAGATCTGTTGAAAGTGAACAATTGAGGTAAGAACGACTTTGTTTACACTAACCAACTCCTCATGCTGCATTATTTCTTATATATAAACAGAAAGGTGTGTGACATATATATCTAGATTTCCAGGAATGCAGTTATTGAATACGTAATTGATTATTTAGTTAATTAGTTAATTAACTACACATGTCTTTATACATAAATCTTTTTAAGCTCCAAGTCTTTTTAGTCTCTGTGCTTGAAATGAATTTTTCAATCAACTGAAATTTTACGAAGAGAAGTAAATTCTGTTTTTTTCTTTATATTTACAATCCTGAAACATTGAAGCCTCTCCACTCTTATACTCTTTGATTTAATCTGCAATTGACTAATTTCTCTATTACTCTTTCTCCCCAGTGTCTCACTCCCTGTAACCCTCCACCTGCTCTCCAGCACATGTGCATGCACACGCACATGTACACACACTCTCTCTCTCTCTTGCTCTCTCTGTCTGTCTGTCTCTCTCTCTGACTCTGACTCTCTCTCTTTCTCTCTGCCTGTATACTTATCTGTTGAACATGTGTGTATATGGGAATTTGAATAATGACATGCTGTACTGCTTGGCATTCACGCTGGAGGATTCAATTTGAACATTTCAGAGTGTTTGGGTGTCAATCTGAGGACAGTACATGTACCGAGAGTGATAAAAATCAAACATCCAGTCAACATCATGGTGTTTGGAGTGATCACTAGTGATAGCGATGTTATGCCTCCATTCATCTTCCTACACAGTCTCAGACTCAACACGGAGGCCTACATCAAGTGCATGGAAGAAGTAGTGCTGTCCAGGGTCAAGAGGGTGGCTGCCTGTGTCTGGCAACTGGACTCTGCACCATGCCACACAAGCAGGAGAACCGAGTCATGGCTGTCAGACAATTTCTGTGAGCACATCACCCCCCCCCCACATCTGGCTACGTGACTCCCCAGATTGCAACCCCCTTGATTATTATGTGTGGGGCACAGTTGACTAAGAGACCCATAAAACTCCTTGGAACACCAGAGATGAAGGCAAGGATTATGGCAGCATTTTCCATATTAAACAAAGGGGCCATCCAGAAAAGTTGCAGGAGGCTGTGTTTGAAACCAAAGGCGATTTTATTGAATAAATTCACTCTTTAGTGTTTTAAGATATTTTTATGTAATTTTGGTAAATATATCTGTTAAAAATAACTGTTAAAATGAGATTGCAGAGTTATTTTCATTTTTGCGTAATTCAGTTGACAATTTATTCACTGCACACTGTATATATATATAAACATATATGTGTATATATATATATATATATATATATATATATATATATATATATGTGTGTGTGTGTGTGTGTGTGTGTGTGTGTGTGTGTATATATATATATATATATATATATAAATAAATGCACGCGCACGCACACACATGTATGTGTACTCATACACACTTATACATGCGCACAGATATACATCCATACACAGGTATATACATATATCCACACATTCATACAAAACCACCCATATATAGATACCTATATATGCATTTGCACTTACATACACATGCATATATGTATATATATATGAATATAGATTTGTATATATATGTATGTATGTATGTATCTATTTATTCTTTTTATCTATCTATATATATCTATATATATATATATATATTATAATGGAATAGTTACTATGAAGCATTGTGTAGAATATATTGTATAAAGGATTTTGGGTAAGGCCAGAACAATGCAAAGTAAAAGCAAGGCAAATCGAAAGAAAACAAATATATGAATTAATGTAGACTTTGCATTCAATATTTCGAGGTTATGATCCCATCCTCAAGAAATTAACAAATTGAATGCAAAGTAAGTCTACATTAATTCATATATTTGTTTTCTTGTGACTTGCTTTGCTTTTACTTCGCATTGTTCTGGCCTTCACGACCCTTTATACAATATATATATATGTATATGTGTGTACGTGTGTGTGTGTGTGTGTATGTGTGTGTGTGGATATATATATATATATATATGTATATATATAATTGTATATATATCATCATCATCATCATCATCGTTTAACGTCCGCTTTCCATGCTAGCATGGGTTGGACGATTTGACTGAGGACTGGTGAAACCGGATGGCAACACCAGGCTCCAGTCTGATTTGGCAGAGTTTCTACAGCTGGATGCCCTTCCTAACGCCAACCACTCAGAGAGTGTAGTGGGTGCTTTTACGTGTCACCCGCACGAAAACGGCCACGCTCGAAATGGTGTCTTTTATGTGCCACCCGCACAAGCCAGTCCAGGGGCACTGGCAACGATCTCGCTCGAAAATCCTACAGGAGCCAGTCAGGCGGTACTGGCAACGGCCACGCTCAAAATGGTGCATCTCATGTGCCACCCGCACAAGAACCAGTCCAGGGGCACTGGCAACGATCTTACTTGGCTTGCCGGGTCTTCTCACGCACAGCCCATTTCCAAAGGTCTCGGTCCGTAGTCATCGCCTCGGTGAGGCCCAATGTACGAAGGTCTTGCCTCACCACCTCAGCCCAGGTCTTCCTGGGCCTACCTCTTCCACGGGTTCCCTCAACTGTTAGGGTGTGGCACTTTTTCACGCAGCTATCCTCCTCCATTCTCACCACATGTCCATACCAGCGCAATCGTCTCTCTTGCACGCCACAACTGATGCTTCTAATGTTCAGCTTTTCTCTCAAGATACTTACACTCTGACGGGTATTCACATTGACATTACACATCCAACGGAGCATACTGGCTTCATTCCTTGCGAGCTTACGTATGTCCTCAGCAGTTACAGCCCATGTTTCACTGCCATGTAGCATGGTTGTTCGTACGCATGCGTCATACAGTCTGCCTTTTACTCTGAGTGAGAGTCCCTTTGTCGCCAGCAGGGGTAAGAGCTCTCTAAACTTTGCCCAGGCTATTCTTATTCTAGCAGCTACACTTTCAGCGCACCCACCCCCACTACTAACTTGGTCGCCCAGATAGCGGAAGCTATCGACTACCTCTAGTTTTTCACCCTGGAATGAGATAGAAGTTGTTTCCTGTTTGTTTGCAGTCTTTATTGCACCTGAACATCTGCCACAAACAAAAACTAACTTGCTAGTTAACCTGCCTTTGATGTTGCTGCACCTCTTATGTGTCCATAGCTTGCACCGGGTACATCTTATAGAGTTACTACCTACTCCTTTTCTACATACTGAGCAGGGCCATCTACCTGAAGGGGTTTGTGTTTTATCTACCTTCCTACTTATTAGGATTTTGGTTTTAGCTAGGTTGACTCTAAGGCCCTTCAATTCTAGACCTTGCTTCCACACCTGAAACTTCTCCTCTAGTTCTGATAGTGACTCCGCAATTAGGGCAAGGTCATCAGCATAGAGGAGCTCCCAGGGGCAACCTGTCTTGAACTCCTCTGTGATTGCCTGGAGGACTATGGTAAATAATAGGGGGCTGAGGACGGAACCTTGGTGGACCCCTACCTCTACCCGGAATTCATTGCTGTACTCATTTCCAACCCTCACCTTACTGGCCGCATCTCTGTACATGGCTCGCACAGCTCTCACTAGCCATTCTTCTATCCCAAGTTTCCTCATTGACCACCAGATAAGGGATCGGGGGACCCTGTCAAAGGCTTTCTCCATGTCAACGAAAGCCAGGTACAGAGGTTTATCCTTGGCTAGGTATTTCTCTTGCAACTGTCTCACTAGAAATAAGGCATCAGTAGTGCTTTTACCTGGCACGAACCCAAACTGCATCTCATCTAAATTGATTCGCTCCCTAATTAGTTGGGCTATGACCCTCTCTGTAACTTTCATAACCTGATCTAACAGCTTGATGCCTCTGTAATTATTTGTATCTAAAGCGTCCCCTTTACCTTTGTAGCAGTTGACTATGATGCTGCTACACCAGTCATAGGGTATGACTCCTTCGTGTATCACCTGGTTCGTAATACGGGTGACTAGGCTATAGCCAACACTGCCAGATATTTTGAGCATCTCTGCAGTGATTCCTGATGGGCCGGGGGCTTTCCCGGTCTTCATACTCTTAATTGCTTTATCTACCCTGGTTACTATCAACTCGGATAGCTGGTCCCTCTATTGGGTCGACATAAGGCAGGCTCTCTTTCTCCCATTCATTCTCTTTATTAAGCAATCTATCGTAGTGGCATCTCCAGACCTCTTTCTTTGCATCCTCATTTAATGCAAGCGTACCATCATCCATGCGAACACATTTCTCTCCTACAACATCACTATTCTCTCTCCTACACTGTCTTGCAACCCGAAATACCTCGAGTCTTTGGTCCTCACGGCGCAGAACATTGGCAAATCTTTCCTTATCTGCTTCCCCTCTGGCTAAATAAACCTGTCGCCTAGCCTCCCTTCTGGCACATTGGTACAATTCCCTGCTACCACCGTTCTTCCAGTCCTTCCAAGCTTGTTTCTTTTGTCTAATAGCCCTGTCTACCTCCTTGTTCCACCACCACGTTACTCTGGGTTGGGAGGGGACCTTACACCACCCACAAATCTGGTCGGTGGCTTTCAACAGGTTGTCCCGCAGAAATCTCCAATTGTCTTCCACGTTGTATGATGCTATATCCCCTTCTATTTCGTTAAATGCTTCAAGTAACTTGTCTCTAAGTCTCTGTCCGTTTGCAGGGTCTTTAAGCTTCCACACCCTTCTTCTCCAAGCCTGTCTAATTCTGGGCACCCATTTTGCCTTGATCCCAAAGTCGCTAACTACTAATCTATGTTGTGGGGTACATTCTTCGCCAGGGTAGGTTTTGGCATTTATATATATATATATATATATATATATATATATATATATATATATATATATATATATATATATATATATATATATATATATATATATATATATATATATATATATATATATATATATATATATGTGTGTGTGTGTGTGTGTGTATATATATATATATATATATATATATATATATATATATATATATATATATATATATATATATAATATGTATTTATTTATTTATGTGTTTCAGCCAAGCGGCTGCGGTCATGCTGGTGCACCACTGTGATTTTCCGTCTTTATGCTGTGCTCTCTTCACGTTCCTTGCATGGCTCTAACCCTAACCCCCACCTGATATGGTCCAATCAAGAGTTTTGATGGCACATCTGGTGTATAAGAGAATTTGATATCGCTGCCCTAAACTGCGTCTCATTACGAGCCATTGATTCGTCTGGTATCGTGGAGAGGAAAGCGTCAAGTTTTGTCTTGAAGACC
This sequence comes from Octopus bimaculoides, assembly GCF_046866305.1. NCBI lineage: Eukaryota > Metazoa > Mollusca > Cephalopoda > Octopoda > Octopodidae > Octopus > Octopus bimaculoides. The sequence goes on from NC_142946.1 coordinate 33,491,850, forward strand.
TCTGCATCCATGTCTTGCATGTCTCTCAAATGTTTTGGCAGGGCATTGAAGAGCTGAGGTC
>NC_142946.1:33492410-33494910 GCF_046866305.1 Octopus bimaculoides
GTGTGTGTATATTTTTGTATATTTATATATATATATGTATGTATATATGTGTGTATACATATATGTATGTATTTATGTATATATATATGTATGTATATATATATATATATATTTACATATATATGTGTATATATATTTACATATATATGTGTGTATATATATTTACATACATATGTGTGTATATATATATACATATATATATGTGTGTATATATATATATATATATATATATATTCTCATATATATATAGATATATATAAACATATATATATATATATATATATAGAGAGAGAGAGAGATATCTATACTATAATAGAGAAAGCTACTTATTAGGTATGTAATAATTAATAAAATTACTAAAAAAAAGCAACTATTAAAAGGTTGACTGTGTAGAAATATTTTTATAAATTCATGTTCTAAGAAATTTCCTATTGTTTCGATTTCTCAAGTTTACTGATTTTTAAAACTCCTATTTCTTGCATATTTAAATATTCATTGCATTCACTGCGTCCAAATCTTCACAAATTTAAATATTCATTGCATTCACTGCAGAGTATTCCATTTTCATTTGCAAAGTCTCACTTTCTCTTTCAATATTTTTAGTTCAAGTTTTAATACGCTATTTAGGAAACGAACTGTTTATTCTGTTAATGTATACGTAATGTAAAAACATTATTCATTGAATGAAAATTTTTTTGAAATACCCATATAATTTTTGTAAAATAATATGAAAGTTATTTTGTTGCTATGGCTGTTTATAATGCTATAAGTGGAGGCGCAATGGCCCAGTGGACTCGCGGTCATAGGATCACGGTTTCGATTCCCAAACTGGGAGTTGTGAGTGTTTATTGAGCGAAAACACCTAAAACTCCACGAAGCTCCGGCAGGCGATGATGGCGAACCCTGCTGTAGTCTTTCACCACAACTTTCTCTCACTCTTACTTCCTGTTTCTGTTGTGCCTGTAATTCAAAGGGTCAGCCTTGTCACACTGTGTCACGCTGAATATCCCGAGAACTACGTTAAGGGTACACGTGTCTGTGGAGTGCTCAGCCACTTGCACATTAATTTCACGAGCAGGCTGTTCCGTTGATCGGATCAACTGGAACCCTTGACGTCGTAAGTGACGCAGTGCCAACAACAACAATGCTATAATCCTTACAATAATAACTATCAGGACTTATTTTGGCCATTTTCTTTTTCAACTTAAAAACTATGGAGGAACCTTTTCAGTAAAAAAACTAAAAAAACAAAGCAAACCATAAATATTTTCAGAAAAAACGATGACCAATTCAAGGGAGGTTTTGCTGTTGTTTGTAGCACAACCCAAACCACCCTCCCTTTTCACTCTCTCATGTATTGATGTTTCTCAATTTCTGTAGAAAAATGAAAATTGCAAAGTTTGTGTTTCTTTACATAAAAACTTGTAAATCATCTGTGTGTGGCAAAATCCCTGTGAATAATTACACTAACAATCGAAACTTCCCTACTTAGACAGTATAAAGTCCAATTCTCTTACATATTAAGTGGAGGCAAAAATATATATACAGTAATCCCTCAACTATCACGGGTGTTATATTCCGATGGGTGGAAATCCGTGAAGTAGAAACAGTACTGTACTGTGTATTTAAAAAAATTATTTCTATAATTTTTATATATTTGTTCTATTATAAATGCAAAACAACACAATGGAGGAATCGACGTAAGCTTAAATAACAAACCATGATAGGTGAACCGCGATATGGTGAAGGGATTACTTCATATGATTTTTTTGTCTTTTCGTTATGACGATTTGTTGAAAGCAGACAACTGACGTAAGAACGAATTTGTTTTCACTAATCAACTTCTCATGCGACATTATTTTCTTATGTATAAACAGATCTGTTGAAAGTGAACAATTGAGGTAAGAACAACTTTGTTTACACTAACCAACTCCTCATGCTGCATTATTTCTTATATATAAACAGAAAGGTGTGTGACATATATATCTAGATTTCCAGGAATGCAGTTATTGAATACGTAATTGATTATTTAGTTAATTAGTTAATTAACTACACATGTCTTTATACATAAATCTTTTTAAGCTCCAAGTCTTTTAGTCTCTGTGCTTGAAATGAATTTTTCAATCAACTGAAATTTTACGAAGAGAAGTAAATTCTGTTTTTTTCTTTATATTTACAATCCTGAAACATTGAAGCCTCTCCACTCTTATACTCTTTGATTTAATCTGCAATTGACTAATTTCTCTATTACTCTTTCTCCCCAGTGTCTCACTCCCTGTAACCCTCCACCTGCTCTCCAGCACATGTGCATGCACACGCACATGTACACACACTCTCTCTCTCTCTTGCTCTCTCTGTCTGTCTGTCTCTCTCTCTTTCTCTCTGCCTGTATACTTATCTGTTGAACATGTGTGTATATGGGAATTTGAATAATGACATGCTGTACTGCTTGGCATTCACGCTGGAGGATTCAATTTGAACATTTCAGAGTGTTTGGGTG
>NC_142946.1:33499910-33502410 GCF_046866305.1 Octopus bimaculoides
AGGCTGCAAAGAAAGAGGTCTGGAGATGCCACTACGATAGATTGCTTAATAAAGAGAATGAATGGGAGAAAGAGAGTCTGCCGTATGTCGATCCAACAGAGGGACCAGCTATCCGAGTTGACAGTACCATGGTAGATAAAGCAATTAAGAGTATGAAGACAGGGAAAGCCCCCGGCCCATCAGGAATCACTGCAGAGATGCTCAAAATATCTGGCAGTGTTGGCTACAGCCTAGTCACCCGTATTACGAACCAGGTGATACACGAAGGAGTCATACCCAATGACTGGTGTAGCAGCACTGGACTGGCTCTTGTGCGGGTGGCACATAAAAGACACCATTTCGAGCGTGGCCGTTTTCGTGCGGGTGACACGTAAAAGCTCCCACTACACTCTCTGAGTGGTTGGCGTTAGGAAGGGCATCCAGCTGTAGAAACTCTGCCAAATTAGATTGGAGCCTGGTGTTGCAGTCATTTGGACAAATAATCTCAGAGATCTTATGAAAGATCTTATAGGTGCATGTATGAATGTATGCATGAATTGTAAATCAGTTTCAACAAAATGGAAAGATAATTTTTGTAAATGAACGAAAGATTAATTAACTATATTATATTTCTGATTGCAGAATTTTTGAAAATTTGTTCAATACAGAGGGTGGTTAATGATAATAATTTCGAAACTTACAACAAAGCAAAATAGATATTCCAAAGTCACAGCAACATCTGAGCTGACTAATTAAGAATTATGGGATTGTTGATATGTTTTGTCAGAATTTTTAAGGGTCAAAAAGTCAAACCCATTCAACCATTTAGCCTGTGGCATTAGTGACATCAGTTACAAAGAATTGTTGATAAAGAGCTGATAGAAAGGAAGGGGAAAGTCAAAGCTGTATGTAACATGCATTTTTCTCAAGGCATGCCTTCCATAGTTATTTTATCAAGATAAAAAAGAATCTTATAGGCATTGAAGTGATAGTTATTGAAAGATAAGAAATGGGGAACAAAAGATGTCATATACATTTTTGTTTAATCATGCCCAGGGGAAGCAAACTGGGAAAACAGTGAAGTATCAATATGGATGGGTTTCCTTTGAAACAAAGTAACTGTTTTAGCTCAGTTTCCAATGATTTGGACGACTTGTCAATGTGGTTATAAATATTATGTTCTTAAATTAATTTTAGAGTTATATAAAAATCATTTTAACAGGAAGTGCATGACTACCATGTCTCGACTGCACGATACTATAAATACATACACATATATGTATATTTATATATTTGTACATATATATATACATACATATATATATATATATATATATATATATATGTGTATTTGTATTTGTATATATATATATATATATATATATATATATATATATATATACGACGATGATGATATATTTGTATGCATATATATATACTAGCAGAAATACCCGGCGTTGCCCGGGTTAAAGAGAATAATGAAATCTAAAAAACGCCGTCTAGACTACGCATCATCTTTATATATAGAGATGTATATACACACACACGCACCCAAACACACGTATATATATGTATATCAATATAAATATATGAAAGTCAATGAAGTTTCGTAAAAGAAGGTGATCATGTACATACTTTCTTGCTGTTGTGATTATAACACCTCATTGTAAACTATGTTCCTTGTTTTCCCTTGTGGAGCATATACAAATAGGTTTTTTGTTGCTGCCCACTCTTGAGCAGCCAACATACAGTTGTCCATGTGAGAAGCAGGGCTCTTCCAAGAGAAGACCAGCTACAGACAGTGTTTGACCCTGATATTTGTTTATGGACATGGCAAAAGTCACACGAAGGGGGAATTGTAGTCTTCTGAATGTAAAAGGAATGTCTGCTCCTGATGGAGTAAGAGGAATTCTTGGAATAAAGACGTCATCCCCTTTTGCACATCCAGAAAGAATGGTAGCCTCGATAACGTGTGACATCATTTTCTAAATAATGCTCATCTGTTATGTTCAGGTTAAAATTTCATCAACATCAAAAATATATGAATTTTCATGGGAGTTATGGCCGTTATGTAAAGAATATAATTTCCAAATTTCATAAAGATCCATTCAGTACTTTTGACGTAGTTTTGGATAAGAAAACAAATGACTAATGTGTGTGTTTGTGTGCATGTGTATGTGTGTGTGATGGGTGTATATATGTATAGATATCTGTATGCATGTATATATGTATATATGTGTACATATTACATGTACATCTATCTATATATATACATCTACACATATGTATACATATACATGTATGTATAGATCTATATATATATACATATACGTGTACATCTATATGTATACATGTACATCTCTCTCTCTATCTCTCTTTCTCTCTCTCTCTGAAAGTATCTGTCATTACAGTATCGAAATGGTGTACATATACATGTATATGTATACATATACATCTCTCTCTCTCTCTTTCTGCCTCTCTCTTTCTGTCTTTCTCTCTCTGTGAAAGTATCTGTCACTAC
>NC_142946.1:33507410-33537410 GCF_046866305.1 Octopus bimaculoides
CCTATCACCATCAATATCAACACCAAACAGGACAAAAGAGCAAAGAAAGAGGTAAAAAATAATGATAAAAGGAAAAGGGATGATGAGAAATGTAAAAACAAAGCAAAAAACGAAAGTGAGCCCCTAAGTAAAACAAGAACGTCAGACAGTCAATACACAAAGGCACAAACAGTTAGGAAGTGCACACAAGTGTGTAAATTCTTCATGTGCAGTGAGTGCTGGCATGGACATGATGGTTCAAACTGCTACTTCCTGCATCTGAAACCATACAACAGGCAGAAAAAGAAGCAAAAACCTCCCTCCAAAAGACAAAGGAAGACTCCAAATGGGAAAAAGTCATGCATCAAGGCTAAAATATGCCGATGTAGTGTGCACTGCCTGCGAAAAAAGCAATGCTTTTGAGATGCCATGATAAGGTTTGCAGCTGAACAAAAATCTTTTTTATGCATAACTCAAAAGATTTGTGCAACAGCTAATCTGGCTTCATCAATTCCAGAGTCAAAGCCATCCCCACCAACATGCAAGGCTGCCACAGCCAATGGATCCAGGGCGGACACCACTGGTATCAGCACAGAAGCCACACCAGTATACTTCATAAATTTAAGAGGACTGTTATAACTCAATAACATAACTAAAATTACCTTCCCGAGAGACCTTGTGACATGCAACCAAGCCTTATGCATAACACTCACTGAAACGCACCTAAAACCTGACACTGCAGATACACTGGCCCAGAAGGGATTCCAATTCCTGAATCAAAATCAGTACGTGGTCTGAACATCAACATGAGTAATGATGCATCTTTCCAAGTGCACATTACCAAGTTGGCAACAAAATGCAGATGTCTAGCTGGATGGATCCTTAGAACTTTAAAAACAAGAGAAAAGGAAACCATGATGGTCCTCTAGAGGACTTTCATTCTCAGCCATCTGGATTACTGCTCCCAACTGTGGTCACCAAACGATGTAAAATTACCAACAGAACTTGAAGCGATCCAGCAAAGGTACATGAAGAAGATTGATGCAATGCAGCATATCAGTTTCTGGGAGAGACTGAAAGAGTTAAGATTCTCTTTCCTGGAATGAAGGTGGGAAAGATATGCAGTAATATACATCTGGAAAATCCTAGAAAAACTTGTGCCAAACTTTGGCATTGTCAGTTACATAAACAGCAGGATAGGGCACCACTGCATAATATCAAAAACCCCAACATTGCCATCTGGATACAGAACCAGATACTGCAACAGCTTGGATTCAAAGGCTCACAGCTCTTTAATACTCTTCCACAAAGCTTGAAAGACTCGCATGGAGTGGATGTAGGCTTTTTCAAAACAAAATTGGATCTCCTTCTGTCAGGAGTTCTAGATGAACCTACCTCAAGGCAAGAAACACAGATGAGGGTAGCAATGTCAAACTCCCTCATCCACACATTGGAAGAGGTTTAGTGAAAGGGTAGCAAAGTAAACAGCAGTGTCCCAGCATGGCCGCAGTTCTTGGACTGAAATTGAAAAAAAATGTGTGTGTGTGTGTGTGTGTAATGAATTTATAGTAAAGGAGAACAGAGATTTATATCCAGTTTTATTCAGCAGTTAACTACTTCTTTTCATTTCTGCACCTACACGTTTCTGCAGCAGCTAATGCACAAGCAAAATTGACATTTTTACGTTCGCATTTTGTTAATTGCCTTTTTTTATACACTCACTGAGGTTAGCCAGCATTAATAACTGGTAAAAGCAACTACAGTACCGACTTGGATTCTGAAATTTGTCTTTTATATATTTGTGTGTGTGTGTGTGTATGTGTGTGTGTGTGTCTGTGTGTGTGTGTGTGTGTGTGTGTGTTTCCTTGTGTCTATGTTTGTCCCCCACCACCATTTGACAACCAGTGTTGGTTTACGTCCCTGTAACTTAGCAGTTTGGCAAAAAAGACTGAAAAAATAAGCACCAGGCTTAAAAAACAAAATATAAGTACTAGAGTTGATGTATTTGACTAAAATTTCTTCAAGGCAGTGCCCCAGCATGGTCGCAGTCTAATGATGGAAACGAGTAATATAAAAGAAGACACCAGTCAAGCACTGGTGTCAATTCTTCTATCTTTTTTTCCATGTTGTCTTATTTTCTCTCTCTCTTTCTTCACATACATTCTCTCTCTCCCTTTCTCTCTCTTTCTTTAATTTTACACTGTAACTATAACTGGTTGTTTAACTTGAGGCCTGTCCTGTTCAAGTAAACCTATTACCAAAAGTATTCAGATTTTGACCGTTTAATCATAGTGTATCTAAAACTACTCCAGTGTGTTTGTTCTATTTTTCTTCTTAAAATATTATGGTAAAATTTCAGGAAGGTTTTAGCTGCTGTCTCTAGAAGGCAAACTGACAGTACAGATCCTCCCTTGTAGGCTATAAAAACACTATTTTTACTTTATGGCATCATCAATATTTCTATCACAAAGCTCCTAACCCACATTGTTGATATAAACTGACTTTCAAATAAGCAAATATCTAAATAAATAGATCATATCATGTGATTCTGGACTATTGCTTTGTCTAAACACTTGAGACAATCAGTTTGGTCTTTAACGACACTTTTCAACCAGCCAAACTATCTGATTCCCAATCAATAAGTTCTACTAATCAATAATGAACTAATTGATGCTTAATGATAGTTCACATGAAATGCCAGACAATTTAATTCCTGGAAATAATTAGTCTTAAAAGTACAAATATTCTGATCCTTTTTGAAGATTGAGATCTTCAACATTCTAGTCAGTAGGTTTATTCCCAATACTCTGAATATCTGGAGTGTTGTCTATCAACATCTCAACAACACTCTGACAACAAACATCAATTGTAGTCAAAAAGAGATGCATTATTGGGGAACTAATCCAGCATGGCTTTGTTAATAAATATATTGTGGGCACAAGTATAAGCATGGGCCCAGGAACAGGGGGTGCAAGCACACTCCCTAGAATTTTTGTGGGGCGTAAAATCAAAATTTACACTTCTACTTACTTTTCTCAGGTTTAGAAAACAGTGAGTAAAAAGTAGTTTGAAGTTAGGTTTCTTCTCAAAGTACAAAGAACAAAAATGGATAAAAAGACCTTGTTTGTTAAGAATTCTGGACCTGGGTTTGCACCCACTAAGCAAATTTCATTCCTGAGCCAATGGGTGTAGGTGTGTGGTACGAAATTTGCTTCCCAACCACATGGTTCCATGTTCAGTCCCATTGTGTGGCACAGCACCTTGGGCAACAGTCTTCTTCTTTAGCTCTGAGGTGACCAAAACCCTGTGAGTGGATTTGGTAGATGAAAACTTTTTTAGTTTGGAGTTAATTGTTACCAGCCACCTGGTTGGTAGCAAGGTTATGAAGGAAAGCATCTTGTTTTGTTCAGCATCAATACTGCTAAGTTACAGGGATGTAAACAAACAAGGGCTGGTTGTCAAGCAGTGGTGGAGGACAAACACAAACATGACCAGCTTATTTTATTTTGTGTCCATTTATGTCTTGTAACTTAGAAGTTCACCAAATAGAAGTTGATAGAATTAGTACTACGGTGAATATAATTGATTAAACACCTGGATGTAGTGCACTAGCAAGGCTACAATCCAATGACTTAACATAGTAAAACAATTAAAACAATGCACTTTAACCTATAAATATGAATAATGTAAATTATAGAAACTAATTAATTAATTAGTTCTTTATTGAATAAATAAAACATAATTATCAAGAATTTGTACTCAGAATTTCATTTTGGATTTTTCTCGTTTTTTTGAGCTATGATTTTATTTTTCCATGGCTCATATACTTATGTCATGTCATACGCCAACTATATCTTGTAGCACATCACTCTGCATCCTTTGCTATAAATTTTGGCATGCCAAGCTAAATTTTCTAAGAAACCTAGTTACCATGGTGACATACCAATGGTTTAGACCAGTGGTTCTCAACTGGGGTCCATATGGCCCCTGAAGGTTCATACAAGATTTTTGGGGTCCACGTAAATTGAGGATCCACGATAGTATTTTAACAGCCCTTAAAAAAATTTTGCTTTAGGTGTGTGTATGTATTGGTATGTATTGTGAGAAACAGCTAGGTTTCTTTCTCTAACATTTTACATCGTTCAACCTACACAAATTAATGTGCGAAAAACAATATAGGAATTTTGGAAAAAGGTATCTACAAATCTAGTTTTTAAACATCGAAGAGCTATGGGGTCCACCAGAATAAAACAGTAATCAAAGGGATCCATTCATAAAAAATGGTTGAGAAACCCTGCTTTAGACGAATTGAACCAATAAAAGACCCTCTAAATGATTGCTTGACCTTCTAGAAATAACAGCCAGATCACTCTCAAATAACACCTTCCTATCTTAAAAATGGAACTACATTGAATAATGTAGTTCTAGGTAGGCACAGGCATGGCTGTGTGGTAAGAAGCTTGCTTCTCAACCACATGGTTCTGGGTTCAGTCCTGTTGCATGGCACCTTGGGCAAGTATCTTCTACTATAGCTTTGGGCCAACCAAAACCTTGTGAGTGGTTTTGATAGATGGAAACTGAAAGAGGCCCATTGTATATGTGTGTGTGTGTGTGTGTGTGTATATATGAATGTATGTACTAGTGTGTGTGTCTGTGTTCGTCCTCTCTTCTACTGCTTGACAACTAGTGTTGGTGTGTTTATGTCCCTGTAACTTGGCGGTTCAGCAAAAGAGACCAATAGAATAAGTACCAGACCTTACAAAAATAGTACTGGGGTTGATTCATTCGACTAAAATGGTGATGTCCCAGCATGGCTGCAGTCTAATGATTGAAACAAGCAAAAAATAAACAATACTATTTTCTGAATAAAAAGATGAACTGGCTGCAAAAAGGAATCCAATCTGCTTGGTCTGGACTGACAACATTAGAGAAAAAAATATTTAAAGCAAAAATATAGATAGGTAGATAGACAGGAGGAGGAAGAGAGAGAGAGTATTTGTGTGTGTGTGCGTGTGTGGGTCCCAATGGATTTTGAAAATGCTTAAATTACCGTTGACACATTTTCTTCTTTTTCTTCCTTCAGCTAATTATTTCTAATTTGGTTTCTATTGATTTCTAGAAGACATGTGAGAACTATTCCACACTGAGTTTCTAACCATTTCTCCGAGAACTGTCAACAGTATTTCTAACTAAACATCTTTGTGAGGCAGTTAGAAACATTCTATACGGTTGCTATATATATCCTGTTATACAGAATGTTCTGTCTGATTTTTCAGAATTTATTTAAAAGTGCAATCATTATATTTAATACTGCATACTTAATCATCTATATAATTTCTTTCACTTTCTATCATTTTTCTCCATCTAATTGTAAGTTTTGAATGTCTACTGACTATGCTTTTCTCTATTTAAATGATTTTGCAAAGAGGAATTTAGATGGAGCTAGGTCTGAATAATATGGAGTGTGTGGCATTTTCCCCCATTTGAATGATTTTTAGATCATTTTTCGTGGCTTGTACAGTGTGAGGTCAAGCATTATCTTGATGAAAGGGAAACTCCAGCTATTCATTAAGGCAGGGTGCTTTCTATCCGAAGCAATATTCAAATGGGGAAGCTACCATTAGTAATTATTTGATTTTGCCCTAAAAGTTCATAATCAATAATTCCTTTCATATCCTACCAAACACTCAATAGAATGTTCTTTGAGTGAAGCCCTCCTTGTGAATGTGGCTCAAGTTTTTAATTTAAGATTAGTCATCATTGCTGTCACTTTTGCCATCACCATTGTCATCACCATCATCATCATTATTAATACTTGTGTTCCATGCTGGCATGGACTGGATGGTTTGACAGGATCTGATGTGCTCAAGGATTGCATTGTGCTCCAAGGTCTGTTTTGGCATGGTTTCTACAACTGGGTACCCTTCCTAATGCCAATCACTTTATAGTATGGACTGGGTGCTTTTTTTATGCCATCTGGTCCTATGCAGCTCACTGAACTACAAATTTGGGGATAGGGGTCAGCTTCATGCTTAGTGGATGAAAGTTTTGAACTATGAGAAGTGGGGGTAGCAGAGCAGATTATTGCAGAGGATCTGCATAGCTACTCACATCTGGTAGGGAAGCCATGCACTTAATATTGCAGTAAAGTTTCCATTTCTCATCTCCAGCCATGACTTTATTTAAAAATGGTGCTTGGAGTTTATTTGTATCGAACAGTTCACAGCCCTGAAGTTTTTGCTGATGATTTGTTATTGAAAGAGCATGAAAACCCCATTTTCCCAATGTTGAAACCTAATATTCATAATACTAACATTAAATTCAGTAGAAAGCTCTCTCATTGTCACATTGGGACATCTTGCAATTGTTGCCTCTGGCATTTTGTCATCCAGTTCAGAGAATGTTGTTACCTAGGATTATCAACCAAATTTCAGTTGCCATATCTGAATTTTTCAAACTACATCTGCAAAGTCTTTCATTCACTGCATCTGGGCCATAATTCTTTTTTTGAACAGTGTTGGCTAAAGCATGCAACAAATATGTTCTTTGCTTATTTGCTGGGTTTTTCAAATAGAAAATTAATGTATCAAGATATGGTTGTTGCATTATGGGAACTGTTCATGAAATGATTATGCATCAGTGACTGCCACCAATAGTTACAGGTTTTGCAAAAACAGGTTTTAACAAGTTCAAACTTGTAGTCGGACAGAACTTTCTGTTCTACCTGATATCATCTTTATTATTGTTTCAATGTTGACTTTCCTATGCTTCCATGGGTTGGATAGAGTTCATTGAGGCAGATTTTTCTATGGTTGGATGCCCTTCCTATCACCAACCCTTATCTGTTTCCATGCAAGGTAACATTTCTCCATGGCCAGATATAGTTTTAGTCAATATTAGAAAATGAATGACACTGCTTTTATGACACTAACACTCATTTACAAGTATCACACTATGTCAAAACAGGAAGACATAAGCATATTCACACACACACACACACACACACACACACACACACACACACACACACACACACACACACACACACACACTTCTTTCAGTTTGTGTCTACTAAATCCACTCACAAGCATTTAGCCAGCTTGGGGCTATAGATGAAGATACTTGCCCAGGGTGCCACACAGTGGGACTGAACCTAAAAACCATGTGGTTGGATAAACACTAGTACATTCTGGTTTCAGACCTCACTAGGGGTTGTCTTTGTATTTTACTGATGCAACACCTGTCACTCAAGTCGTGGCTTCAATTCACTCCTTATACTACCTACTCTGATAATGTGATGGCTTGATTCCAAACTTTGGTAAAATCAGTAGAGTTGTACACAAAGTCTCATGTAGTATTTTGTAATATCTCTTTGCATTGGAGTCGACTCTGTTCTATTTTTCTGGTGTTAATAAAATGAAACACCAGTCATTTACTGAAGTCAGTATTATTGACTGTACTCCTTTTCCTACCTGTTAGGGGCCCTGTTAGAAATCATTATTTTTATTTGTAGTAGTTGTTATTATGTTAATTTCATGAGCAGGTTGTTCCATTGATCAGATCAACTAGAACACTTGTCATTGTAACTGATGGAGTGCCAGTTATTATTTGGAGAGTAGAATGGCAATGATCAACTTTAGAAGGATTTGAACTTAGAACTTATGTGTTCTTTGGTTGTCCCTGTCTCTCTGAAGTAGTTAACTTCCTAATATCTTTCTGAAAGACATTATTATTGATATTATTATTACCATATGTGTTTATACCATGAGCATCATAGGTTGGTAGTAACTTACTGATGCATTCATGTAGTTATTCTTTGTGTATGTGTGTTCCTTTCATTCTTTTGGACCAATCAAATATTGGAGTTGATGTAAGATTGGTTACGCTAGAAATATCTGTCTCTGTCACTGCCTTTTAAACCCCAACCTGGTCCTTGTTTGCTTTTGGTAGATTTCATTCTGTTGCAACCTTTCGAGTCAAGTCTCCAATATCAAGTTTACTCCCGTCATTCCTCCTACCACTCCTTCCCATCCTCCTACTGCTCTCAGGGACCCTGAAAAGAGTCACAAATGTTGCTCTTCTTCTGACTAAGTCATTAGAAAAAGTTTTTTAATGAAAGAATTTTCTCTTCATTTAACAGAATTGATTTAGCTGCCTCTTTTCTGCAACTAAGATGGTTCTGTAAGAATTCCAGCAGATGAATTCAACTCCACACAGGCAACTCTCAAACTGCCATCCTCAGTATTATCTCCATGTACATATACAAAATTCCTATTTCTAGCAATGTCCCTTCATTATACTGCTTCACCTCAAAATTTCTAACTGACATTAGAAACAATTATTATACTTTGATCCTTTTAGCTTCTCTTTCAAACATTGTTTTGTTCATCCAACCACCTTTATGTTGCCGTCTTAAAAAGCTAGATACACACTTGTCATATACCTGTGTTTGTTTCAGTCAGTTTTTTTCTCAGGTGTAAGCCTTCTGCTAAACTTGGAAATCATTACAAATCCAAATACATAAGTTAAATATAATAAAAACTAAAAGCTAAAAAAAAAAGAAGCCTACCAACCAATCATTTGATTAATTAACTGATTGCTCCTACTTGGATAATTTGATAGATCAATAGATTGATTACTTTAATTCTTTGTTTGGACTAGAATCTATCTGATTAATCAAAGGGTGAGGAAAATTAAATAATAAAAGACTTAAGGCCACAGCATGAAAACTTGTTGGCAGAAATCAACAGGAGTGGACATGTTGTGAACAGCTGATAAAAGACAGAGCTGTCAGTTGGCTAAACCTGTTCAAATAGAGACACTGGGTACTTCACACAATACTAGATATCACACACACACACAAATGAACTACACACATACAATCACTCTCATGCTCTCTCCACAGGTATGAATGCACACACACACACACACACACGCACACACACACACACACACAGTTGTGTATGTATCGGTAACTCTGACAACACCCAAATGCACATGTTAACTTCATTTAAAACTTATTTCACAGTAAGCGCTGTGATGATGATACTGTCAATAAAGTCTCAGGTGCCACACCAGACATTATTCTTTGTTTATCCAATGTTGATTTCTTTGTTCAAAGAAGGATACCATCCACAATTTTCCTCTGATCTTTTATCCTTTACTGGTTTCAGTCATTAGACTGTGGCCATGCTGGGGCACTACCTTAAAGAATCTTTAGTTGAAGAAATCAGCTCCAGTGCTTAATTTTATATAAAGCCTGCTACTTATTCTATTGGTCTCTATTGCTGAACCGTGTGTGTGTGTGTGTGTGTGTGTGTGTGTGTGTGTGTGTGTGTGGTATGCTTGTGTCCTTGTCTTGGCCTCATGTTGTTGTTGTAAAGGAGCATCACAGTCATTCAAACAGGAGAAGGAAGTCCTTCCTGCATTACATTATTTCAATATAATGAAGGGACATTACTAGGAATAGCCATTTTGTATATGTACATGGAGATAACATTGAGGCTGGTAGTTTGAGAGTTTTGTTGCCTGCGTGGAGTTAAATTTATCTGCTGGAGTTCTTACAGAACCATCTTAGTTGCAGAAAGGTGGCAGCTAAATTGATTCTTTCAAATGAAGAATGAAAATTCTTTTATCATTTTTATTTATTTATTTTAATGGCTTAGTCAGAGGGTGACTCTTTCCAGGGTCTCTGAGTGGAGTAAGAGGAATGAAGGAGTAGTAGGAGGGAGGGAATGGTAGGGGAAATAAGAGGAGTAAACCTGATATTGGAGATTTGACCTGAAGGGTTGCAACAGAATGGAATCTGCCAAAAGCAAACAAGGACCAGGCTGGGGTTTAAAATGCAATGAGAGAGATACAAACTTCTGGTGTAACCAATCTTTCTTGTGAAATCAGGCTTTGAAACAACACCAGATAAAAATGCAAAAAATATAAGTACAAGCATGGTTGTGTGGTTGAGAAGCTCACTTTGCAACCATGTGGTTTTGGGTTCAGTCCCACTACATGGTACTTTGGGAAAGTACCTTGGGCAAGTACCTTGGGCAAGTACCTTGGGCAAGTGTCTATAGCCCTGAATTGACCAATGTTTAGCAAGTAAATTTGGTTTATGGGAACTGTGTGGAACTCTATCGTTGTGTGTGCGTGCATGTGTTTATGCTTGTCCCCCTCCACTGTTTGACAACAGTTGTAGTTTGTTTATGTCACCATAACTTTGTGGTTCAGCAAAAGTGACTGATAGAATAAGTACCAGAAATAAGAAAATAAGTAAAACCTTCAAGGTGGTGCTCTAGCATGGCCGCAGCCCAATGACTAAGATAAATAAAAGATATATGAGTTAACCAGGAAACCTATATGTTTTTGCTTGACCTATTGGGAAAAACTGCTAAATCTCCCTCAAATCTTTTAAAAAAATGAGGACATGTTGGATAATGTAATGGTAGATAGAATATTTGTTTAAAAGATGGTATTATCATGGCTGGAATAGCTTTGAATCACAAATCTATTCCATAGCTGATGATCTGAAACTGAATAAAAACAACAGTGAAAAACTAAACTCTCAGAGCTGACCATCTCTACTTAAAAAAATGCTAATATCAAGGACAGCTTTATGTTACTGTGTCATGAGCCAGACATACAAGTAACATTTACCATTATTATCAAGAGGAACGTCAAATTTGACAGCCAACAAGAATCTCTATCAATAATTCTGTTTAGAAAGTTTGATTTGGTAAATTATTGGCAATATTTGGTTTCCTGATTTAATTATCGTTATTGAAGTTTTGCATTGTAATTTTTGTTTGGTTTGCTATTTTTGTTAATTAAAATGTTTCTTTAACATTTATCTGAATTCACATCAATATATCTATCCGGTTAATATGCTGTAGTGGAAGGCAAGGTCAGGAGACAAGACTCTATTTCTTCAGTTGTTCACTCATTCTTGCTGTGCTCTACTTCATTATATATCCATGAACATATGTATATTTTTCTTGTCTCTCATTTCAGCTTTGGTTAAATTAGACTTTGTTGATGAGGCCTAATAAGATAAAAACATGTCTAGAGTTATTACTGTACCACTATATACTCCTACCCCACTCTCATACACAAGTCTTTTACTTGTTTCAGTCACTGGACTGTGGTCATGCTGAGATTTGCTCTTACTACTTATTTATTTTTTTTGTTTTTGTTTTTTAAAGTCTGGTATTTATTCTATTGGTTTCTTTTCCTGAACTGCAAAATTACAGGACATAAACAAACCAACACTGGTTGTCATATGGTAGTGGTACAAACACAAAGATACACACACACACATATGTATATATATATATATATGTGTGTGTGTGTGTGTCATCATCATTTAACATGTGTTCTCTATGCTGACATGGGTTGGATGGTTTGATAGGAGCTGGCAAGCCAGTGGACTGCACCAAGCTTGACTGTCTGTTTTGGCATGGTTTTTACATCAGGATGCCCTTCCTAATGCCAACCACTTTAAAGAGTTTACTGGGTTCTCTTAATGTAGAGCTGGTACTGGTGAGGTCTGTTTTAGAATGGTTTCTACAGCTGGATGACCTTCCTAACACCAACCACTTTACAAAGTGGACTGAGTGCTTTTCTTATGTGGCACCATCACTAAATAATTTGTAAGACAAAGATCCTTTGAGAGGTGGGGTGGTATTGGAGGAGGTGGCTTTGTGCCAGGTGATGAGAGGTTAGAGTATGACAGAGAGACACAAACAGGTGTTTTACTGCAGAGGAGGTACACGGTTATCCCATTCTGAGGGAGAGAGTGACAGAGAAGGTGGCAATATGCCAGGGCATACTCTCAAGGTACAGGGATGATAATGTATATGGAATGGTAGAGCAATGGTGAGGGTGCATGAATAGGGAGTTCATGTGAATGGAAAAAGGAGCTGAGCAGATGCAGTGACTGGTGAAACCTTAATATAGAGTGGGGACAACAGGGTAGCAATGATACAGTTGGCAAGGAGGATTGGATTGGGCTACAGGAGTTGGGAGGGAGAGTTAAAGCATAGAGGAAATGTGAGGAAGAGGAGATGGGGGAGATATAGTCTGGTTTATTGAGGTAGGGTGTGTGAAAACTTAATATCACATGTGCGTGGGACATGCAGTGCTTTCAGAACTCACTTTCACTGAGGTGGGTGGGCCTTCTCAAGAACCATATATATATATATATATACATAATTAAGGGATCAGCAAACATTTGCTTCAGCACATACCATTATTAATTGTTGATTTATTAATAAATTAATAAATTGATAAACCTTTACCCTTTTAATTGTAATATATATATATATATATATATATATATATATATTTATATAGAATGTATATATAGCTTCTTAACCACGCAGCCATGCCTTCACCATTAAATTATGGAAATATGTGGTAGCATGGATAATTAAACTTGTCACATATAAAGATATATTAGCTATAAAAATTTGTTCACAGTTTGAAGACTTGACAGATCATTCTATAGTTTGAGAGATCATATTTCACTAAATCTCCCACACATTTAGTTATCTGAATTGCATGATTCCAACCATTAAAACGTAGTACATGTGGCTGATAACAACATTCAATACATGAGATATGATACATTATCTGTCATATGTGCTTAAATCTTAGTCAGATTCTGTATTTAGAGCAGTCTGACCAACATTGACGGTAGGGAATCACCCAGGGGCGTATATTCTGGGTATGTGCTGCACACCCATTGAAAATAGCAACTTTGTTATAAATACTAATCTTCCTCATTTCTTTAATCCCAAATCTTAATGGAAAACTTTTGTTATACGCCTGTTTGAAATTTGGTGGCGTTGGGTGTGGCAGCACACCCAATACAACAACCACCATATGCAACTGGATTCACCCTCCCTGTTTCTTGTTCATTTCTTCTCTCTCTTCCACCTTCATACCTTTCTTCCTTTTACTTGTTTCAGTCGTCTGCCAGAGGCCATGTTGGGGCACTGCCTTGAAGGATTTTAGTTGAACAAATCAACCCCAGGACTGTTTGTTTAAAGTCTAATACTTATTCTTTCAGTATATTTTGCTGAACCACTAAGCTATGGGAACATAAACACACCAATACCAGTCGTCAAGCAGTGGTTGGGGCCAAACACACACACACACACATACATATGTGATCTGAACGAAAAAGCACACTCTAAGATGCAGAGCAGTATAAATTAAGATTGGGGAAGGCCGGTTTATAGGATTACATTAGGTTTCCTGTCCATAAAGGGTTTAGCTTTATGGTGTATTGTCAGATCTCAAAACCTGTTGGCCCATATTTTTAAGAAGTCTTGGGCCAACAGGTTTTTGGGATCTGACGATATGCCATAAAGCTAAACCCTTTATGGACGGGAGACCTAAGGTAATGCCATAAACTGGCCTTCCCAATTTTAATGTATATATGCGATGGGCTTCGTTAAGTTTCTGTCTATCAAATTCACTCAGAAGGCTTTAGTTGGCCAGAGGCTGTAGTAGAAGATACTTGCCCAAGGTGCCATGCGTGGGACTAAACCCAGAACCCTGTGATTAGTAAGCAAGGTTCTTACCACACAGCCATGCCTGCACCTATACTAGGACCCTTTCAAACCAAATTTCTCTGTCCCTATTTAATCACTCTCCATATTTCATTTTCACTCTATGTATCGAACTCCTCATCCACTGCTAACAATATTTTTGTTTTTCTCAACTCTGTTGAAGGCCAAGGACCTATAACTTTAGACTTTCTATGTTTCACATCAGTCAAAATTATCAACATTTCATCAACTCTCTTTTGTCTGTAAGCATATTTAATATTTCTCTGAAGAAACTCAATTTAATAGATGAGTGTTATCAGGAAATAGTCAGTCTATCAGGATTTCCATTCATGTAAAAGTTTCTTCACATCTGCTCTACTTATCTAATGAACTGCGAATCATATGTAAAATATTTTCAGTTACAAAATGTTGCTTTTGATCTGAATGAGCTCTGGGATTAATCACACCATTCACCATTATCATGTGTGAATGTAGCTATGGTTGTGTACTTGAGAAATTGGTTTACAACTATACGCTCACAATACCATTGTGATCTAATGTGGTAGTCTGAATGAGTGTCTTCTATCAGGGCTTCAAGTTGACTGATACCTTGTGATTGAAATTTCATAGATTACAGCTATGCAGAGGCATGTTGTGCAGTGTATGTGTGTGTGCGTGCATATATTTACTGGTAGCGAAGGTGTGTGGCTTAGTGGTTAAGGCATTTAGCTCATGATTGTAAGGTCATCAGTTCGACTCCAGGCAGCAAGTTGTGTGTCCTTGAGCAAGACACTTTATTACACATTGCTCCAGTCCACTCAGCTGGCAAAAATGCGTTGTACCTATAATTCAGAGAGCCAGTCTTGTCACTTTCTGTATCACGCTGAATCTCCCTGGGAACTGTTAAGAGTATGCATGTCTGTGGAGTACTCAACCACCATTAATTTCACAAGTAAGCTGTTCCAATGATTGGAGCAACTGGAACCCTATTCATCATAACCTACAGATTGCCAGTTTATTTACTGCTAATGAAGCCATTAGATAAATAAAGATTAATAAAATAAACAACATTAATAAAATAATAAAATTTCAAGCTTAAGGCTTGAAATTTGGGGGTAGGAGGCTAGTTGATTTTATTGACCCCAGTGCTCAACTGGTACTTATTTTATCAACCCTGAAGGGGCAGAATTTGAGAATTTAGAAATCAATAAAGTAATACCAGACTGAAATAAATACTAAGGATTGATGTGATTAACAACACTTGAAGCCAGTGCCTCAGCATGGCTGAGTATAATGGCTGAATCTAGTAGAAAAAGCAACAACTAAAGAATATATATACAGGGTGCGAGGGGTATTTGAATAAACATTTGTGCAATTAGTCCTGATAATGATTTTTTAAGCAAATTATTCTATGAAACCGCCTTTGGCTTTGATGACTTCTTCAATGCGGGATCAAATCCGCTGGCATGCTGACACTATATGATCCTTATTCATTTCGGACATCACCTGGACAATGGCGGCCTTCAGTGAAGTTATGGTATTATGAGGATGACGATTAGTCAACTTTTCAACAGTGCTCCACATGTAGTAGTCCATGGGGTTCAAATCTGACAAGTTTGGTGGCCACATATTGGGTGTTACATAATTGTAAGGATTGTCTGACAACCATTCTTGGATGACTAAGGCCTTGTGAGAAGGTGCTGAGTCTTGTTGAAACACGTATGGCTTTCCATTGGATACTTCCTTAATCTGGAGTTTGATAACAGTTTCCAGTACCTCAATGTATCCAGCAGCATTAATTCTAAGACCCTGTGGAAAAAAGTGGGGAGGCATCACATGACCTTCACTACTCACCACACTTAAAACCATCACAGTTGCTGGAAATTTCGTGTGCCTCACTCTGCACATCACCACTTGTCATTTCTTCTCTTAGACTTTTGATCCTGGTCAAAGTTTTTTCGTCAGAGAAAAACCAAAGCATGCCTTGTTCTTGAGGGTTTTTCACTTTGTTAAGTGACTGTTTTGAACAGATGAAATGGTTTTCCTGTGTCTTTGCAGACACGAATTGGCCTTTCCTCATTACATAGGACTTGTATTGAATGTCATGATGTACCACAGTTCTGATAGTACGCTCTGACATCCAGAGTTCTTTAGCAATGTACCTCATTGATCTTCTGGAGTATTCACCAATAATGTTCTGAACATGTCATATAAATTCCAGTGTCCTTTTAGTGTCTGAGCATTGTGAATGATTTTTTTCTCTTTGATACAGATGAAACATTACCACCACATGCCTCCAATTCCAACCAAATTTTGTGTACAAATGATCTTGCAACATTTAGAAAGTTGCTAATTTCTAAATCACTGTGGTTTGCATGTATAGCAACTATTACTGCATGTCTTTTCATTTCTTGAGTTACCATGATCCATGATATTTTGAAAGGGTTATCTGAAGAAAAAAAATGATACTTTAAATAATTTGAAGGTGTAATGAACTAAAAACAAAATGTCCTCAAATACCCCTCACATGCTGTATGTGTGTGTGTGTGCGCACACACACACACACACACACACACACACACACACACACACACACACACACACACACAGTGTTTTCATCCAAAATGGAGACAAACACCATTCTTCCATGTGATCAGCTTGAATAATTGTTAACATATTGAGATATTTTTCTAAACATGAACCCAATGGTAGCCTTAATACACAAATAGTATATATATATATATATATATATATATATATATATATATATATATATATATATATATATATACATATATGACAGAAAGAGAGAGGGAAGGAGAGGAAGGTTAACATTGGTCAGGATTGACTATGTATCTGCACGCAGAAAGTTTCTTGCTGAGATGCAGGTGTAGAGAAGTTGTTTTTTTTTTTAATGGAAAAGCCAACAATTGTCCAGGCACCAAATCTCTCTCCTTCATACTGTCCCACTCTCTCTTCTAAAATTTGAGTGGCCATGTAGCTACTCTACAATATGAAAACTGTTCTACTCTGGCCTTTTCTCCTCTTTTCTCTTACTTTAACCCTTTAGCAATTAAACTGGCCATATCCAGCCCAAATATTCTATCTGTTTTATGTTCAAACCAGCTAGATCCAGCCTCTCATATCTACCCTACAATGTCAATCTAACAATAAACTATCACATCATTGAAACGTTGAAGCTACAAGATACTTCATGATTAATTCAAAACTATGTGAATTAACAAGCATTGCATTTGACAGATTAATATGAATGCTAAAGGTTTAATCCCCTATCTCTTAGCACAAAGCTGCCTCTTTTGGGTTCATAGTCTTGTAAGGTGCATGGTGATCTCACCAGTGCTAGTGACGTAGAAAAAAACACCTAGTGCACACTGTGAAGTGGTTGGCATTAGGAAGGACATCCAGCGATAGGAATCAAGCCAAAAGTTGACAGTTGAACATGATTCAGTTCTTAGACCTGTCAGATCCTGTCAAACCATCAAATCCATGCCAGTATGGAATATGGACATTTAATAATGGTGATGATGATGATAATGATGAAAATATGTATTAAGAGACAAAGAGAGTACCTGTATATGGTTACTCTATCAGTTAAAAATAACAGTCAAATTTCGCAAATTTCTCCCTACTTTTTTTAAAAAAGAAAGATTAATTGGATAATGTTGTTAATAGATAATTTTTAAAAAATGGTATAGTCACAACTGGAACATCTTTGATCATGGATTGGCATGATCAAGGTTGACCTGGTGCTAAACAACACATTAGAGTAATTTTGTGATTATTCAGGGTTAAAAGGAACATTAATGAGAGAGAAAGAGAGAGAGAGAGAGAGCACTCATAAATTGAACCTCTACTCTGTTGTCTGTTGTTGATATTTCATGTATTTGATGGTGGTGAGCTGGTAGAATTGTTACAGCGCCTGGCAAAATGCTCAGCAGTATTTTGTCCATCTTCTGAGTTTAAATTCTGCCAAAGTCGACTTTGCCTTTCATCCTTTCGTGGTCAGTGAAATAAGTACCCATTGAGCACTGGGGTTAATATAATCAACTTACCCCCCCCCCCCTCTCCCAAAATTGCTGGCCTTGTGCCAAAACTTGAAGCCAATATTTCATGTCCCTTTAGACATTACTCTTCTATTCCCTTAGTGTTGCATATATTCCATTGCCATTCTAAGACACTTTTTTAAGAAGAACAGACATATCTACACTCTCCCTCCACTCACACATGTACACACATACACACACACACACACACACACACGACATGCGACATACACACATACATGCTTATATACATACACACAAATTATGACTATAATGCTGTCTCACATCTCTCTGTCAATTTGAACACCTACTCATTTTGTTCTTCCTACATATTATTCCAATTGATTTATGATTGTAACAACCTCCGCCATTGAATTTTTCCTTTCATTCAAAACCCAGACAAAATAAACAAACCACATTTTATATATTTCTACTGAACATTGGGCTATAAGCATCGCGTCTGTAATAATTTTCTTTAATTCAATGCTACCATCTTTTATCTTCTATTTGTTTCAGTCATGAGACTGCAGCCATGCTGGGGCACTGTGTTGAAGAATTTTAGTTGAATAAATCAACCCCAGCATTTTAGTTTTAAAAGCCTGGTACTTATTCTATCAGTCTCTTTTGCCTAATGGCTAAATTACAGAGATGTAAACACATTGACACTAGTGGTGGTGGGGGACAAACAGACACAAAGACACACAGATACATGCAGACACACATAGAGTGCGTTTGAAAAATCCTCATGAATGGATGAAAGTGCTAAATGAATTACCCAAAATTCTGACTGCTTCCTTTTTCTTAATATATATATACATACATGCGTACAATAGATATATATATCGAGGTTATGAGAGGTATTGGTCTCAAGAAGACCCAAAGGTGTCAGGTAATGCTGAGTAAGTGCTATGGACAGACTATAGTTAACCTCCAGGTTTGATAATGATATGAATGAGGAGCCTAACGTAGGTCGTGTATTAGCATGCACCTATATAAAAATTAACAGAATGAGATAAAAATGATCCAAGGCTGTGAAAGATTTAGGAACGTTTATAAAGAAAAGTGGAGGAATGAAAACAGACATCTGTTTCCATTTCTATACTTCACTCTGTATTTCATATCTTCTCTATAATAACTATTAACTATTAAACATTTTTTCGCACAGTCTCTGATGAAGGGATATATAAAACATCCTGGAAACAGCTGTAAGACCTTCTCTTTATAAATGTTCTGAAAACTATTCACAGCCTTGGATTTTTTTATCTCATTCTGTTAATATATATATATATATATTTATATATATATTTATATAAATATATATACATACATACATACATACACACATACATACACACATACATACATACAATAGGCTTCTTTTCAGTTTCTCTCTACCAATTCCACTCAAGGCTTTGGTCAGTTTGAGGCCATATTAGAAGACACTTGCCCAATGTGTCTGAACCCAGAGCCATGTGGTTGGAAAGGAAGCTTCTGACCACACAGCCACACCTGCGCCTGCTATCATTATCACCATTTAAAATACTCAAACATTTAAAAATTATGTGCTACTGGTTTTTCCCCAAACTGTTTGCTTACTTGATTGCTTATGTGTCTCTCTCTCTCTATCTAACATGCTATCTCACAAACTACTGAAGCTTGCAAGTGTTTGCTTGATTGCTTGCATATACATCTGACAAACTACAGCAAGGAAGAAGGTTCAATTTTATATCAACAATTGCTAAACGAAATTAAATTGAGAATTTTCATTTTGGCTTTTTGAAATTTTTTAATTTTTTATTTCAAACAAGTTTTCTTGATATTACAGAAATGGTTGAGCTCTATTCGGCATGTCTTTTTATTAGATAAGCTATGAGTTTATGAACAATGAAATCAGTTATTTGATAAAGGAGATGCAATAGAAATACTTTCCACACACATAGAGGAATATAGCTAGAAAATTCCTTTCATGTATTAGTAGTTGAGAAGTTAGTATTGGTGGTTATAAAAGTTAGTCTTGTAATTTATTGTAGGTTTATAGTATTAATGGTTATAGCAGTTAATATTGGTGGTTGTGGTTGTTAGGATTGAGGACTCTAGCAAGCATTGGCAGTGGTTATGATATTGAACATTAGGGCTATAGTAGGGTGGTGAGCTAGTAGAGGTGCTATTTCACCAGGTAAAATGCTTAGTGCATTTTGTCCGTCTTCATGTTCTGCCTTCAAATTCCATTGTGGTCACCTTTGTACTTCATCTTTTTGGAATTGATAAAATTAGTGCCAGTTGAACATTGGGGCTGATGTAATTGACTTACTCTCTCCCCTAAAATTGATGGCCTTGAGCCAAAATTTGAAAGTGAATTTGGTAGATGGAACCTGAAAAATGCCTGTCGTGTGTGTGTGTCTTTGTGTCTGTGTTTGTCCTCCACCACTACTTGACATCCAGTGTTGGTTTGTTTACATCCTCATTATTTAGTGATTTTGGCAAAAGTGACTGATAGAAGTAGCAGGCTTAAAAAAAAAATGTCCAACTAAAAATTCTTCAAGGCAGTGTCCCAGCATGGCCACAGTCTAATTATTGAAACAAGAAAAACATAAAACCTCTGCGGTACTCCAGCATGGCCACAGTCAAATGACTGAAACAAGAATAAAAAAAAGCAAGAGAAAAAACAGGACTATATCATGATGCATGAAGCATACATAATGCATCTGAACACACACACACCACATATTTATACAGACTAATAACAGTTTTGGATTTGCCATGTTGCTAATAGAAAAAACAGTTAAATAAAAAAAATGATGTTTCCATTATTTGATTCAACCCCAGTAGGGTTGGGGAGTTCAACACAACAAATTAAGGATTTTAAGTGTCCTCACTATGAACTGTACATTGTATTGTGGATTCTGTCTTGTCATAGTATGACTCAGTGAATTAGGGCAACTTCTTGGCATGTGACAGTATGAAGCCATTACCCTGTATTCTAGGCCAGTTATAAAAGTTGTAATATAGTTTTATCTGGCAGTATTTCATCTGCCGTTATGTTATGAGTTCAAATTCTGCCGAAGTCGATTAAAAAAAGTTGATGTAATTGACTTAATCCCCTTATCTGTCCTTGTTTGTCCTCTCTATGTTTAGCCCCCTGTGGGCTATAAAAGAAATATAGTTTTATCTTCAGAAACAATTTTGTACACACACAGAAAAAGATACACACATACATGTATGCAGAATTTGTAAATTGCTTATTTTCACTTCAGCAGAAAGACACAAGTTTATTTATAGGTCTAATAGATGAGAATTTGTGATATTCATGCCTTTTTCAAAATCATTATTGATGTAAGTGAAGGAAGTTTTCAGCCAAACAGCCCCTTTGCCCTGACTACATTGTCACAAAATCTCTGTTGTTACGACTACATTGTTGCAAAATCTCTGTCACTATGACTGCACAGTAGCAAAATCTCTGTTGCTATGACTACATTGTAGCAAAATCTCTGTTGCTATGGCTACATTGTAATAAAATCTCTGTTGCTCTGAGTACACTGTAGCAAAATCTCTGTTATCATGACTACACTGTAGCAAAACTTCTATTGCTATGACTACATTGTTGTAAAATTCCGATTTCTACAAATACTCTTTACAAGAACTTACTCTGCTGTCATTGTACCCTTCTACTCAACCAAATCTTGAAATGTCAGGAATTATGCAAGGAATTCTAACTTTAGTCTGTTTCTGTGAGGAGTTAATCCAGAATCTTTTCATTACACTTTAGCAATACATTGACTTTGTTATTGTTTGTTTTTGTTCATAATTTGCCTTCTTGAAATGTCAGCTTGGCACAAGAATTATTCTTCAAGAGTTCTACAAGTGCAAAAACCCCATATTTTATAGAATCTCAAGTCTTTTGGTGTTTTACTGACATTTCAACCTTTTTAATAATAAATGTTGAATGTCCTGGAGACTATCAGATGTGAATGTGTGTGTGTGTGTGTGTGTGTGTGTGTGTGGATATGTGATGGTATGGTGAGAGTAATTAAGTGGTGTGTAGTACTACTAGTAGTAATAGTGTTGGTTGTGGTAGTGTGTGGTAGTTGTGTTCTATTCTTGTTGACACTTGTTAAAGTAGACATCATTTCTGAATATTCTTGTTGGTGTTGTAGTACCAATATTATGAAGATAGTGGTGTCTTGTGACTATTGTTGTTCCTGAGGTTCCAGTATATTTTGTGGTATCTACAGAGATTGGGGTGTCTTTATGACCATTGTTGTTGAGGCTGTAGGGTATTTGCTGCCTTACCTTAGAAAATTTTTTATTATTTCATTGTTGTTTTTGTTGTTGTTGATATTCTTCTTCTTCTTCTTCTTCTTCTTCTTAAGGCAGTGAGATGGTAGAATTGCTAACATGCCGGGCCGGGTGGAATGTTTAGTGATATTTCATCCGTCTTTATGTTCTAAGTTCAAATTCTGCCAGTTGATAAAATAAGTACCAGTGAAACACTGGGGTCAATGTAATTTTGGGTCTTATGCCCTTAGTAGAAAGGACTATTATTATTATTGATTGAAAGAGCAGTGCATGCCATCAAAGTGATACTGGGGTAAAATATATGAAGCCCAGTATACCCATAATGACTCCTCATCTGATAGGGGTATATCAGGCACATGCATCACAACCATATGTGCGCAACATGGTAATCTCATATCAAGGTAAACAGAGCATGACCTTGCAGGTGGGTCCCAGTTAGAATTTTCTTACCCTAACCCTAACCTCTTTCTCTACTTGCTCTCTTCATGTTTAGATGATCCTTTAGTTCATCCTCTGTCTACTTCAGAATTCCAGTGCCTTGTTGAACCACTGCAACTGTACCATGAATTTATTGCCAAAATTATGTTTCTGGCATTCAACTTTGAATTCAGTATTTTTCTCAGTCACCACAAATGCTCTTTTGTTGTCTTTTCTTTCATATCTTTATGTTTAATAGCCTCTGCCTCAAGTATTCCCAGGTATTTATATCTAGATTCAAGTTCAATTACCTTCATCATTTCATCACTTGACATACATATACTTTCTGTTCCGGCAAACTTTCCTCATCTCATCACCATCACAACACATTTTGAAAGTCTAAACTCCATCTTGATATCATTTGAGAAAATATGCACAGAGTGGACTAGACTCTCCAGTTCTGTCTCACGTTTTGTGAACAACTTCAAATCAACCATAAATAACAGGTGATTAAGCTTTCCATTGCCACTTCTCAGATCATACCCCAAATCTGTCTTCAGCAGTATTTCACTCAAAAGAATCATTCCCAGTACAAAGATTAGTGGGGATACATTGTTCCTCCAGAAGATTCCTCTCCTGCTGTTAATTCAGTTCTCTTTCTGCTACTCCATACATTTCCATAGTAGTAGTAGTAGTAGAAGCAACAGCAGTAGTAGGTGTAAAGACTGTGAATTGACTATTGCTGTAGAATACAAAACCAATTGTTTTCAGGGCAATAATTGATATAACGAACTATATTACTCTGCTACAAAAGCAAGCTTTGTGTCTGAGTAATAAATTATTAAAAATTCATTAACAAAAATAATTAAAGTTAATTTGTTGTAATGCAAGAGCAACCCAATAGTTTGGATGATTGTGTTTTCAGATAAAATCATGAATTTTGAGGTGAATGCTTAGATTGCTCAGAAGCAGAGTTTTGATGCCACAAACAACTGTTATTCTTATTGGATTCTTGATCTTTCTTTAAGAAATTATTAGAACAGTTGTTGTTGATGATATTACATACATACTTATGTGTGTTTTGGTGATGATGGCTAAGACGCACATGCACACGCACACAGACACACATGCACTTTAGGTTAATTAAAATATGTTTGTAACATATTTTAACTTCAAAAGGCAAATTCACTGCAGTTACCATGGAAAAAAGTTCTCATTCATGGTAAAAGGTGTAAAAACTGTTCAGTGTCTCTCACTTGTTGACTCCTAGATGCGTTTCAAGTTCTTTAGCCTTCCTCAGTAGGAGATACTGAAGAGAGACAACCTTCGGTGAGTCCATTAGTGGAAGACACTGAGCAGATAAGGTGTTTTACACCTTTCGCCGTAAGCAAGAATTTTTTGGTAACTGCTGTGAGTTTGCCTTTAAAAGTTCAAATATGTCATAAGCATATTTTGACTAAAGTTTCTTTATTCCTCATCGCTGCTTACTGCTGATACTACTGCTTATATATATACATATAATTTAAACTTATTTGTTTCTTTTTCCAGCAAAAAATCTTCTTCCTTGCTCATCGAAGGGGATCAGTATATCCCTGAACAGCGATCCTGGGTCAGGTTATGGACTGTTAATTTAGATAATATTTTTTATTATATTAAATACCGTGAGTATGATCCTTTAACTACCTCTGTTAAGTTGTTTTCATTATCATGTATATATTTCTTCTCCATGAAGGCATGTGGTTAAGCATTTAGAGCATTTGGCTCACAATCGTAAGGTCATAATTTTAATTCCCAATGGCACATTGTATCTTTGAGCAAGACACTGTATTTCTCATTGCTTCTGTCTACCCAGCTGGCAAAAATGAGTTGTACTTGTAGTTCAAAAGCCCAGCCTTGTCACATTCTGTGTCATGCTGAATCTCTCTGAGAACTACATTAATGGTAGACGTGTTTGTGGAATGCTCAGCCACTTGCACATTAATTTCATCAGCAGGTTGTTCGGTTGATTGGATCAACTAGAACACTCATTATCATAACTGATGAAGTGCCAGTTCTAAAAGTTCTATTTCTTCTCTGTTACATGTCCACTATGTTTTGTTCTGTTTAATATTTAATATATCATAACTATCCATTAGATCCTATTAAAAACTGGGTAGAGCATGACACTAAATAATTGACCATCATTAGTTATCCTATTGTAGTATCTCTGCTGTTATGTGTTTGTGACAAGCAGGCCAGACTACCTCACTCTCAGTTGATTGTCAGCCTAACATTGTTGTACATTTTATCACCTGACTGAAGCTGACTAATGTAAATTAAATGGAATTGTAAATGAATCTGACTGAAATATACACAACAGATTATCATCAAGCATTATGACAAAGCACATATAAAAAATGTCCCAATGCAAACAACATAATGAACAATGAAGCAAAGATTTTCACAACACAAATATTGAAGGTTGTGTAGAATGCTCCACTCTGGCAAAAACCTACATAACATTCAAAGTTCATAAGGAAAACTTTATATCCTATTCAAAATGCAAGTTCTTTAATCTTATGAAAAATGAACTGAAATAAACTTAGTTGTTATTGATTAACTGCAGATTGAATAGATCTATGATCAAAGACACTCTAGATGTGACCATCTCACCTTATTTTCAGGTGTTAGTGTATCTAGGACTAAAAGTTAAATGTATCTTTCTCTTCATTAACAAGGTAGAATGTGATTTGAGGGAGATTTGGTTGCCATTTTTTGAAGATTCAGTTACTTAGATGGTAACCAAACCTACATCATGGACTCAGTCTGTTGCTAAGTTCTTGTTTGAAAGATTGAATGAAGAAAAGAGGAATGATTGATGGAATGGAAGAATGAATTAATAAATGAATGAATAGAAAGAGGAATGGCTGAATGAAGAAATGAACAAATAGAGGAATGAATGAATGGATGGAAAAATGAACGAATAATGGAATAGATGAATAAGCATATCCGTGCTTTGTATAAAACCAAAATAGAGTTATTCACTTTCACCTTCTCACCCAGCTCTACCACTTGTCTGTTGTGTCTCACAGACTATCAGAACTATTGTTACTGTAAAGGTTGTTATTTGATTTACTGTAGATCAATGAAGGAAACAGAAAAGTGGTATAATTCCAGTGAATTGCTCTGATGTTAATAATACCCAGTACAATATTCTGTTTTGTACCAAATTCCACATTAATAAGCACTGCCAAAGTGGCTTTCAAAAACAACTAGTACAGTGCTAAGTTCTTTATCAAATCTACATTAATATACATTGTGAATATTTCATTCCTTAATAAACAATGTTGTTTCACAGAAGTATTGTTGCATAGAAACTTAGCAGACATGTCTATAAGGATTTACTTGAATGATGCATATAGATTTATTGGACATCTCTTTCGGGGTTTAGTGAATGGGTGTATAGGAAATTAGGATACAGTTCTATAGAGACAGAGCGACACTTCTGTAGGAACAGAGTGTTATCTGTTGAGTGTGAAGTCTATCTGGCTTATATGTTTGTCTGAGTGGTAGGCAATAAGGTGGATGGCCAATTTCCTGAATTTAGTGCTAAAAATGGGTATATATTTGGATTTACAAATAAGAGAAAAGAATACTTAATCTAAATAGAAAAGTTTGCTCATTTGTTTGATGGTGCAGCTTCCCTCCACAGTGTCACTCTGAGTTTTGTGTTGTCTCTTCTTACAGAATCTTACTACTGTATCATCATCATCATCGTTTAACGTCCGCTTTCCATGCTAGCATGGGTTGGACGACTTGACTGAGGACTGGTGAAACCGGATGGCAACACCAGGCTCCAATCTAAATTTGGCAGAGTTTCTACAGCTGGATGCCCTTCCTAACGCCAACCACTCAGAGAGTGTAGTAGGTGCTTTTACGTGTCACCTGCACGAAGGCCAGTCAGGCGATACTGGCAACGGCCACGCTCGAAATGGTGTCTTTTATGTGCCACCCGCACAAGCCAGTCCAGGGGCACTGGCAATGATCTCGCTCGAAAATCCTACGGAGGCCAGTCAGGCGGTACTGGCAACGGCCACGCTCAAAATGGTGCATCTTATGTGCCACCCGCACAAGAGCCAGTCCAGGGGCACTGGCAACGATCTTACTTGGCTTGCCGGGTCTTCTCACGCACAGCACATTTCCAAAGGTCTCGGTCAGTAGTCATCGCCTCGGTGAGGCCCAATGTTCGAAGGTCTTGCCTCACCACCTCAGCCCAGGTCTTCCTGGGCCTACCTCTTCCACGGGTTCCCTCAACTGTTAGGGAGTGGCACTTTTTCACGCAGCTATCCTCATTCATTCTCACCACATGTCCAAACCAGCGCAATCGTCTCTCTTGCACACCACTACTGACGCTTCTTATGTTCAGCTTTTCTCTCAAGATACTTACACTCTGACGGGTATTCACATTGACATTACACATCCAACGGAGCATACTGGCTTCATTCCTTGCGAGCTTACGTATGTCCTCAGCAGTTACAGCCCATGTTTCACTGCCATGTAGCATGGCTGTTCGTACACATGTGTCATACAGTCTGCCTTTTACTCTGAGTGAGAGTCCCTTTGTCGCCAGCAGGAGTAAGAGCTCTCTAAACTTTGCCCAGGCTATTCTTATTCTAGCAGCTACACTTTCAGTGCACCCACCCCCACTACTAACTTGGTCGCCCAGATAGCGGAAGCTATCGACTACCTCTAGTTTTTCACCCTGGAATGAGATAGAAGTTGTTTCCTGTTTGTTTACAGTCTTTGTTGCACCTGAACATCTGCCACAAACAAAGACTAACTTCCTAGTTAACTTGCATTTGATGTTGCTGCACCTCTTATGTGTCCATAGCTTGCACCGGGTACATCTTATAGAGTTACTACATACTCCTTTTCTACATACTGAGCAGGGCCATCTACCTGAAGGGGTTTGTGTTTTATCTACCTTCCTACTTATTAGGATTTTGGTTTTAGCTAGGTTGACTCTAAGGCCCTTCAATTCTAGACCTTGCTTCCACACCTGAAACTTCTCCTCTAGTTCTGATAGTGACTCCGCAATTAGGGCAAGGTCATCAGCATAGAAGAGCTCCCAGGGGCAACCTGTCTTGAACTCCTCTGTGATTGCCTGGAGGACTATGATAAATAAGAGGGGGCTGAGGACGGAACCTTGGTGGACCCCCTACCTCTACCCGGAATTCATTGCTGTACTCATTTCCAACCCTCACCTTACTGGCAGCATCTCTGTACATGGCTCGCACAGCTCTCACTAACCATTCTTCTATCCCAAGTTTCCTCATTGACCACCAGATAAGGGATCGGGGGACCCTGTCAAAGGCTTTCTCCATGTCAACGAAAGCCAGGTACAGAGGTTTATCCTTGGCTAGGTATTTCTCCTGCAGCTGTCTTACTAGAAATAAGGCATCAGTAGTGCTTTTACCTGGCACGAACCCAAACTGCATCTCATCTAAATTGTATATATTTACAAATATCCAAATACGTACATTCTAGTCTTAGTTATCTTAGCTTGCACAAATATATATAAAATGGTTAAAGAGAACTGATTTATAATTCCAGTAATTTCCATTTCAGATTATGGCACTGGCTCAGTAAATTGTAATGGAGATTTCCTTAAAACAATTGTAAGTGTTTGAAAATTCTTTTATTAATACCATCGTAACTTGTTGACCTTTAAAACTGAAGTTTCACAATCATTAAATGTTAAAATATTATATTGCGTAACACATTAGATATTTGAAAAATGTTGATTATTACAAAGGAAGCCATAGTTGTGTAATTGAGAAGGTTGTTTCCCAATCTGTGGTCTTAGGTTCAGTTCCATTGCATGGCAGCTTGAGTAAGTGTCTTCCACTATAGCCCTGAGCTAACCAAAGCCTTGTGAGTGTATTTGGTAGATGGAAACTGGAAGAAGCTTGTTGTATATATATATATATATATATATATATATATAGGCGCAGGTGTGGCTGTGCGCTAAGAAGCTTATTTCCCAACCACATGGTTCCAGATTCAGTGCCATTGTATGGCACTATAATCTCGAGCTGA
The DNA here is from genome assembly GCF_046866305.1 of Octopus bimaculoides. Classification (NCBI taxonomy): domain Eukaryota; kingdom Metazoa; phylum Mollusca; class Cephalopoda; order Octopoda; family Octopodidae; genus Octopus; species Octopus bimaculoides. Next base: position 33,535,792 of record NC_142946.1, read on the forward strand.
GCAAAGCCTTGTGAGTGGATTTGGTCGATGGAAACTGAAAGAAGCCCGTCAAATATATATATATATATATGTATGTATGTATATATATTTATGTGTGTGTGTATCTTTGTGTTTGTATTTGTCTCTCCCCACCATCACTTGACAACCAATGTGTGGTATGTTTTTGTCCCCATAACTTAGCAGTTTGGCAAAAGAGACTGATAGAATAAGTACTAGGCTTACAAAGAATAAATCCTTGGATCGATTTCTTCTACTAAAACCCTTTAAGGTGGTGCTCTAGTATGACTGCAGTGAAATGACTAAACCATGTAAACGAATATATATATATATATATATATATATGCATGTATATATGTATGCATTTGGGTTTGAGTCTGTCCCCCACCACTGCTTGACAAACAGTGTTGGTTCGTCAATGTTCATAACTTAGCGCTTTGACAAAAAGGACTGATAGAATAAGTACTAGGTCTCAAAAAATAATACTGGGGTCAATTTGTTTGACTAAACCCTGCAGGGCTTAGTCCAATGACTAAAATAAGTAAAAGATAAAAGTGTTAACGTTTTAGAGGTTAAAATAAACATACAAATCATTACATGCTTACATTACTAGGTGATGATGATTCTGGTGGTGGTGGTGGTGGTGGTGGTGGTGGTGATGAATATGATAGTGATAATGTTTGTGATGGTTGTAGTGATGATAGTGGTGTAATGATGATGATGATAGTGATAATTGTGATGATAGTGATGATGATAGCAATGAAAATGGTTGTAGTGCTAAGGGTGATCATTAACAAGATGATTAACCTTCAGAAAAATACCTTGTCGTATCCTGTTACATTTGTATGAAAACGAATAAAGAAGTCTGTTGTGATTTTTTATAAACAAAATTTTATTCTTTTTGTACACAAAATCAACAAATATTGTTGTGACTAAGAATGACAAAATGTCGAGAGAGTTTGAATGTTCTTGTTCTTGGTGTAATTGTAGTAGTAATTAAAAAGTTAGCTGCTGGTCATTGTGTTGCTGTTGTTGAACATGCATTCTGGTTGTTGTCAACTTGGGTCAACAACTATCCACATTTGTTTGCCATCTGTCTGCCATCTCATCTCTATCAGCTCTCAATGCTCTCTCAAAGCTCTCTATCAAGTAGTCAAGGTGTGCCTAATTTATACTGATGGTAAGGTTCAGAAAGCAGCATGCCAAAAGATGAAATTGTCCACACAAAGACAACATTGTAAGAAACCATTATTATTATGATTTTTTAATCCTGCGCTACATGATGGGGAAGGTTATGACAATATTGTTGGTAGTGATGGTGGTGGTAGTGGTGGTGGTGGTGATAATGATGTTTCTGGTGGTGGTGTTAGTGATAAATATGACTGTGATAATGTTGGTGACGGTTGTAGTGATTATAGTGATGATGATGATGACGATGATAATGATGATGTGGATAAGTTTGACGGTGGTGATGACAACAGTAATGGTGCTTTAATTAATTGTTCTATTTTATCTAAATTTCAGAGTGGCTTCAGCAAGGAAGGACCTCAGACCATCTTTCTTATTGGCACCCATGAGGCCTGTATACAGACAGTAACCAATGGTGTTAACAAGTATGGCTG
>NC_142946.1:33539910-33582410 GCF_046866305.1 Octopus bimaculoides
GAGAGAGAGAGAGAGAAAGAGAGATGGGCAGACAATGATATGATATATATATATATATATATATATACACACATGCACATACAAATGTGTATATGGTTGTATGTATATATTTTATAGATATATATGAACATATATATATTGTATCAACATTTTTTGAGTGATATATTAATTTAATATGAAATATTTTTATATATCACTCCACATAAAAACAAACATCAATGTATGCATACATAAATATATATCAGTTTTAAATATAAATATATATAATAAAATATATATCAGTTTTAAATACAAATATATATAATAAAATATATATATATTTTTATATATAGATATATATAATATATATAATTATATGTATATTTATATATCTATAACACATAATATATATAGATATATATTTGAATGTATATATGTACATATATATTTTATATATGTTTATATAATAGTTATATATATATATATATATGATATATATACATTTATATATTAATGAATAAATATATATGCACATATACTTACATATATATGTGGTGTGTGTGTGTATGTGGTGTGTGTATGTATATATATATATATATATATATAAAGAGAGTGTAAAATACTTTGATTGATTGACAAATTATCCCAAGTGATTTCAAAAGGTCTCAAACTTTTAGATTTATCATTATTATTATTATTATTATTGTTAGTAGTAGTAGTAAGGTGCCAAGCTGGCAGAATTGTTAGCACGCTGGGTGAAATGTTTAGTGGTATTTCTCCAGTTGCTACGTTAAGTTCCACTGAGGTTGACTTTGCCTTTCACTCTTTCAGGGTTGATAAATTAAGTACCAGTCAAATACTGGGGTCGATGTGATCGACAACCTCCCTCCCCTCAAATTTCAGGCCTTGTGCCTATAGTAGAAAGGATTATTATTATTATCATTATTATTTAAAACTTTGATTCAGCCTTTTGCAGCACAATGTTTCATAGGCTTGTGACCGGAACCTTGCTCATCAGGCCAAATCAAACTTTTTAAATGATATATGTAACTCCTACTAAATGCATTGAGTGCATCTTTCTTTCATTTGTCTATTCACTTGTGTGTGTGTGTATGCATATATATATATATATATATATATATATATATATATACACATGCATACATATATATACATGCATATATATACATATCTGTATGTATGTATATATCTATATATCTCCCTACTTGTTGTCTATCCTTCTATCTATTTGTTTGTCTGTTTCTCTCTCTCTGTATGTATATATATATATATATATATATATATATATATATATATATATACATATACACACATACATATAAGAGGGATGACCACAAAGTGGACATCCATTATGCTAGAAGTATACCACCTATGGTCAGACCATAGGTGGTCTACTTCTAGCATAATGGATGTCCACTTAGTGGTTATCCCTCTAATATGTATGTAATATAATTTTTCTGAATGTTCAGATTTTTCAGGCCACTGGTTTTCAATTGATATTAATTAAATTAATACTCAATTTTTCACCCTTATTATTTAAATTACACACACACACACACACACACACACACACACACACACACACACACACACACACGCACGCACACACACACACACACACACATTGTAAATTTGTGCATGTATATTTATGTTTTTGTATGAATATTTGTTTAAAGATTTGATTGTGTGTTAATTGTTGAAATACATGACGTGCAATTGATAAAATTATATATCTGTGTATGTTCATAATTATTTATACAACAATTTAGATACATACACAGTATATATTATATTATATCCTTATGTATGAACTAATATTTACATACACATACATACACACACACATATACATATAATTTTTCATATAGCAGTTATATATATATATATATTTACATTCTCACATACATACAGAATTTTAATATAAGCTTTTCTATTTTCAATACTTGACACAAAATTTCACTTCGTTATCTTCTATAATCCATCCAAAACTGTTTTTGTCTTCGATAAAATATTCTAAACTGTGCATGACTTATAATAGTATATATATGTATGTATATATATATATATATATATATATATATATATATATATATATAGTGAGTTTTAATTAAGTAATTAATGTCTGGTATTTGCCATTTTACAATCAACACACACACACACATATATATATATATATATATAAACAATATATGTATATAGTGAATTTTAATTGTATGACTAATATTCATATACACACACATGCATACATATGTGTGTGCGTGTGTTGTCAAGTAGTATATTTCCAGTTATGGCACATAACTGCTCAGAATGTTATCAAGTGTTTTAAGCTGGAGGTAAAGAATTTATACTTGTTCACTTGATAATAAAAACAAGGATAAAAAACTAGTGAAAAGTTATATATTATGAAAGGGAAAGAAGAGTTGCCTCCTATGGAATGTTGGCTGCTATGGACAAAAGTTATTAGTTGTGTACAAATTTGTTATACTCTAGTCCAAAAACGGAGGTTACCATCATGCCAAAATGAATTTCCTTTTATGAGGGCAGCATAAATCATTTCAGTTTTGAGTTTAGAAAAGCATGTGGATTGTATGAATTTTGTTGAATGATTCTCCTCTCAGCTTAACAGAATTGCAGCATCCACTTCCATTTAGATATAACTCAAGCTGTTCTAGCAGGTACCAGTTGATTCTGTAGAGCAATCCTTCCTCTTTCAATTTCCATATATAGTTAGCTAATGCCTCCCTTAATTTCTAAAAGAGGAACTGTAATTATTTAACCTAGCCGTAAATAGTCCATTTGTTGCCCCAGTATATTTCTGTGTTTATGTCCCAACATTATTGGTGTCCAATAACATTATCTATACGTTGTAGACTATGGCTTCAATAATGTATTGACAATTCACTGGGCACATACTAACAACTCTACATAAGCATCCTACCCCTGCACATATATTTGGGGTATTCACTAATATTTTTCTAATACTAGATGCATGTGCTTCTGGACAGCATCCACGAGGAGTACTCAATATTCGTGAAATGCTATAGTGAACACTAAAACATCCACAAAATTCTGTACAGTTATATGCTATAACCAGGAATAATACTACTGGACGATATAAAAATGTAACCACTGTATTTTACATTTAGAGTGTACTTTTCTTTCTGACCTATGGATAAATAACTCATATTATATACTTACATACAGGCAGACAGATAGATAGAATATGTATGTATATATGTATTTGTATATATATATGTGTGTGTGTGTGTGTGTAACTATACAGACATAAACACATATATATACATATAAGACATAAATGTAAATGGATATATGTATATGTTTGTATGTGCATATATATATATATATATATATATATATATATATATATACACACACATACAAACGTGTGTGTATATATACATACACACACATATATATACTCACACAGACACGTACACACACAGATGATTTCATAATTTATATATTCAATACAATAATAATAATGGATGAAGATAATATACAATAATGCACTGAATCGAGGATAATATTTACACCTTCATACATTCTTCAAGCAATTTTTTATAAATTATACTCTAAGGGGTCTTAATTTCTCTTTTTCTTTACCTTGCCCTCTCTTGTAATCATGACAATCTATACAAACAAGATTTCTGTGTATACATGTTATATTTTCATGCACAAGGACTATTATCTTTTAATACAATATATTTTACATACTCATGCACACACATACATAATGTATATATATATATATTATTATATGTATATACATATTTGTATATATACATATATATGTATCTCTACTTTTATATGTATATGTGTGTATATATGCATATGTGTATGTATATATATATATATATATATATATATATATATATATATATATATATATATATATGTATATATATATGCATACATATATGTGTATGTATATATACATATACATACATACATGTATATATCTATGTATACATGTGTGTATATATATATATATATATATATATATATATATATATATATGCACAATTATACACACACAAATATGTACATACATATATAAATTTATATGTATGCATACATGTAAATATTTATATACATAATATACATTTATATACACACTATACACATAATATTCTGTTCATATAATTTATATATACATTATCCTATACATTCTATATATATATATATATTATATATAGATAGATAGATAGATGAATATATATACATATATATATATATATATATATATATATATATATATATATATATATATATATATATATATATATATGGTGTATATATACATATATAGTATGTGTTTATATATACATATACATACATACATGTATATATGTATACTATATATATATATATATATATATATATATATATATATATATATGTGTATATATTTATGTGTTTATATATATGTATATATTTATGTGTTTATATATACGTATATATTTGTAGATAATGATATATTTACGCACACACATACTTATAGAGTATATATTCACTTATATTTATATACTACTTCAGTATAATTTCGTACTATATCTCTTTCTATTTGTGTTTCTGTGTGCATGTATGTACATGTTTATACTATATATACATACACATATATATACATACATATATATATATATGTGTGTATATATATATATATATATATATATGTACATATTAATTTACATGTTTCTATATACATACATGGTGCTTTGAAATCGTGCCCGACTTTATTTTTTCTGTGGAAACTAATGCCACATAGGAAAAGTTCTTTGGATTGGAGGTGACAGCTTGTGGATAGCCTGCCTGAGTGTGTGTCATGCTCCACTGAGGTGAGGCCATGGTTGAGGCAGTTGTACCACTCCTTGATCTGAGGTTTGCCTACATCAATATCACCAAAGGCTTGCCGAATAATTCTGGGTGGTTTGAGATTGAGTATCACCAATCTTTTGACAAAACCGATGCAATATCTCTACTCAATGTATTCAGTGAAAATGAAAACCTGACGAGTATGCACTATAGGTCAGTACTCCAAGCATAACAGCCAAGAACTGATGTGGTCTGTCAGCAGGAAAATGCTTATGCATGCACAGGAAGGGTGGTGTCACCTCCCACTCAAAGTATTTTGCCCCGGCAGCATTAGTTTTGGCATGAAGACAATAAATTCAGACACTTTTTGAACACGCCTTGTATGTGTATCTACATGTTTACATATATTTATAAATATACATATGTATTTATATAAATGTACATTGATACATATATAAATAGATGTATAAGTTAATGTTTTCACATATTCACTTAGACACATCCACTTACATATATACACTCATATTTGCATGCATATATATATATGTATGTTTATGAGTGTATGTATATATGTATACATATGTATATATATGTGTATGTATATATATATATATATATGTGCATACATGCATACACACACAAACATAAACACACATGCTGGTGTTGAAGATGGGAATATGTTTGAATTGTTCATGTGAAATAATAAATATCAGTTATACTAACTCGGTGTTATGTTGTTTTTGTCTTTTATTGTTAATATCCTTCATCATCTTCATTTTTCAGACCAGAAAAAATGCTTAACGACATTTCTTTCGACTTTACATTCTGAGTTCAAATGCCACCAGGGCTGACTTTACTTTTCATCCTTTCGGGGTCAATAAAATAAGCTACCAGTTGAACACTGGGGTCGATGTAATCGACTTGCCCCCTCCCCTGAAATTTCTGGCCTTGTACCAGTATTTGAAACCAATATGTTCCATTATCTACTGCATATTACATTGGAAAGTTAGTCCTGTCGCATTTTTGTCATGAACATTTTTTTTATGTGTATGTTTTTTAATATGTACAGTGAATTAAGCCTTAATTTTTCATTCCAATGTTTTTTGCTTTCTTTGCAGATTATGTTATAACATAGTGATTGAATTCATATTGATTTTCCTTTTTAAAATTGAGTTTATATCAGACCCATTTCAGACACTGCATGCAGTATGTCAAAATGGGCTTGCTCATCAGCAATGGGAATGGCTAAAAAATATTTATTCTACGGAAATGAAGTTTTAAGTGTCCGGGCATGCCAGTAATGGTTTGACCAGATTTGCTTGCAGAATTGTTCTCTCACAGATTCCCTTATATGTTGACAACTGAGTTCTGTCAATACTGCGCTTCTGAGAACTGTAGTTGAGGAATATCCAAATCAAATTGAGAATTAGGAAAACAATTCAAGTCACATTTTGATCATAAAACACTTTCACAGACTGAGAAACTAAACTTGGTCAGCGAGTTCCTCAAGATCTGACTGCTTCTCAGCTTAATCAGAGAGTTACCCTCTGCTCATCAATGAAGAGTCGACATGCTTCCAAACTTTCTGTGTGTAGGATCATCACAAGTGATGATTTGTGGGTTCTCTGTAATTTTGTCCAATGAAAATGACAATGGTTAGCGCCCAATAAAAAAGGAGATTTTCCCCAAGCCAAGACTACACCAGAAAGAAGTTATGATCTGTGTTTGGTGGAATTTTAATTAGGGAGGTTAAAAATGATTTTGAGTGTTTCTTTGATTCAAACCTGAAGAATTTCATATCCAAAAGATCAACAACTTGCCAAATAGATGGGATCATGTTGTCAATAATGAGAGAAAATATTATCTTGTTTAAGTATACGAATTAAGACCAAAGACGTATTTGTTTTTTTTTCACATCTTGCAGTGTGACCAGACTTTCTTTCCAACCTAAAATTATATATCTTTCTTTTTTTTTACTTGTTTCAGTCATTGGACTGTGACCATGCTGGGGTACTGCCTTGAATTTTTAGACAAACAAACCGAGCCAGTACTTTTTTTTAAAGCCTGGTACTTATTCTATCAGTCTCTAGCTGAACTGCTAAGTTACGGGTACATAAACACACCAACACCAGTTGTCAAGCAGTGATGGGGGACAAACACAGACTCAAAGACAAACACACACAAACTCAAATACATGCACACACACACACATTGAAGTAGGGCTTTACATTACTATGATAGTGGTAGTAGACTGCTTGAAATGGAGAGCTAAAATGGACTTTATCAATACTTCATGCTTTTTTATTTTAAAAAAGCAAGATAACAGCAGAAACCTGTGGGAGGATATGAGCTGTGAACAGAGGGATAAGATGCTGTTATAGTGAGTGCATGCCAAAAGGGGTTGTCAAGGTTTCAATCAGGAAATATTTTGATTCAAGATGCACCTTGCTCTGGTCAACCAATTGAGATTAAGAGCAACGTCAACCCCCATTATACCACCAGAATGATTGCAGATATTCCCTAAATATCCAATCAAGTGTTGAAAATTATCAACTTGGTTGTTATGACAGCAGGCTTGATGTTTGGGTCCCACAACAATTGAGTGAGGCTAACATCACCCAATGGATTTCCATCTGTGAGTCATTGCAGAAACCTGAAGGGGACAAAAATGGATCATATAACAATGTGACAAGCAATTGATCATGGGGGAAGAGTGGCAAACCTCCACAAACGACCTCCAAAGCAGGACTTTACTTGAAGAAGGTTATGCTTTCAATTTAGTGCAGCAGTCTACCAGAAACGTCCAGTACTTATGAATCATGAGAGTGTTGTTTTTCATGCCAATGACAGACTGCACACTTCCTTGCAAATGTGATAGAAATTACTGGGACTTGGCTGGGAAGTTTTGCCAGGCCCTCTATATTTGTTTGACCTTGCGCCCTCAAATTCCCACCTGTTTTGGTTTATTCAAAATTCATTGAATGGTCAGATCTTCAACTTCAAAGAGGATGTAAAAAATTCAACTGGAAGGGTTTTCCATTAGTAAAGACAGGAAATTCTTTGAGCAGGGAATAATAGGTCTGCTCACAAGATGACAGAAAACATTGGAACAAAATAGTAATTACATCAAAAACCATTAGCGACGAAAATATTTTGGCAAATTAAATTTAAATGTTGAAGTAATTACATCATTGATCAAATAAATCACTTTGTGTTTAAAACCTGTGACTTATATTCACTTAAAAATTGAATGGAGTTAACCTGGTAGGTCTTGTATATAGTTGTAGTTAAACTGAAATCTAAAGGTTTGCCTTGATCTTGGAGAACTATGATCAGGAGTGGCTGTGTGGTAAGTAGCTTGCTTACCAACTGCATGGTCCCAGGTTCAGTCCCACTGCGTGGCACTTTAAGCAAGTGCCTTCTACTTTAGCCTTGGGCCAACCAAAGCCTTGTGAGTGGAAGCTGAAAGAAGCCTGTTGTGTGTATATATATATATATATATATATATATATGTTGTTGTACTTGGGGATGGTCATATTGCCAGTTTAGCCAATAAAAACACACAAACTGTATATTTGGTGTTAATTTGCTTCAACTTTATATTACATTAATCTTAATCTTATTTCGGCCAGAGTTCTTTCGTCACACTTCTGTGACCTCATCAGTGGTCCTTTGTTTCCTTCTTTCTTATGTGTGTCTCACCTTGCTAACTATCAGCCATTTTGTATATATATATATATATATATGTTCGTGTGTCTGTGTTTGTCCCCCGCCACCATCTCTTGACAACTGATGTTGTTGCATTTATGTCCCTGTAACTTAGCGGTTTGGCAAAAGAGACTGATAGAATAAGTACTAGATTTACAAAGAAAACGTCCTGGGGTCAATTTGTTTGACTAAAGGCGGTGCTCCAGCATGGCCGCGGTTAAATGACTGAAACAAGTAAAAGAATAATGATAACAATCCTGTTTTCTTCTTACTTTCTTTCACACATAATATATCTAGGAGAGCATTGCCTCGTGTCTTCTTTCTTTTCTGAGATACCAGAATATTATTTAAGGGAAATTTTACTAATGTTTCTAGCAGAGTAAGTAATCCTCAAAAAAGTTGCCCCGTTGGAGCCTGTCGTTCCACTCTTGATTTATGGAGAAGATTTGATGGTGGTGGTGATGTTGATGACGGTAGATGATTATGTTGGTGTCTATGTTGGTGGTGGTGTTGGTAGTAATGATGGTAGTGTTGGTACTGGTATTGATGGTGAAATATTGGTGTCTCAAATTTTGAGATGTACTTCTCTGGTACTTTGTTGACCGTTGGAAGGAAAAAAAAACAAAAAAACAAAGTTAATAACAGCAGCATTTAAACTCAGAACAAAGATGATAATGATATTAAAATAAAACTGGTGAAAAAAAAAAAAAAGAAAAAAGAAAAAAACAGTAAAACAAAAGGAAAAAATTATAGCAGAGAGTTTAAGTGAAGCAGATTGGAGACAGAGATTAAATCTGGTGAAAAATAATTATTTCTGATAATTGTGCACAATATGGAAATGGAAATCTATCCATGTTCAGTAAACAATAAACTTGATATTTCATATTTTATGAGATAAATAAATAAATAGAAAATAATAATTATTGTAGAAACATGTTATCATCTGGCGATAAGAATATTGAGTGAAACTGTGTCAATTTATTTCTGTAGATATCGTTATCATGGTCGTTACTGAACAAAAGTATATTGATGTGTTATTAGCATCATAAAACATCCTGAGATGGAGAAGGAGAGAGCAGTGGGGGAGAGGATATAACAATACATGGAGAGTGGGAGGGAGGTAATGGGGGTCATTGGGGAAAAATAATCACAAAATGATGATTTCAAATTTTGGCACAAAGCCAGCAACTTTGGGGGAGGGGATGGTCAATTACATTGACCCCAGTGCTTAACTGGTACTTATTTTATTGACCCTGAAAGGATGAAAAGCAAAGTTGAACTCATTGAAATTTGAATTCAGAACATAAAGATGGCTGAAATACCACTAAACCTTTTGCCTCATGTACTAATGATTCAGTCAGCTTGCCACCTTATGGTAATAATAATAATAATAATAATAATAATAATTTCTTTGGAAAGAAATATGGTCAGTGAAAGAACAACCTCAGAAAAGATCTATCAAAACAACAAACACAGCACATGAACAACTCTGGGCTCCTATAACAACTGAAGAGGTCACCCAGGCATTGACACCTTTATCTGACATGCTGAACAGAACTGGATGTGGATGCAACTGTTACAGCAAAACAATCAACCATCTCTTGTCTATATATGATCTAAAACTATGCTACAAATGTTAAACAACTGGAAACATTACTAACAGACAGTACATGGATTTACCAAAGAAATAAACATGAAATTTGGCTTAGAAAATGTGCAAAAGCAACCTTGAAAAAAAGAAAACTAGTTAAGAGTAACATCACACTAGATAAAGCAACTAAAATAAAATTAGACCAAAGCCAGACATACAAATACTTAGGAATCAATGAACTAGATACAATACAACAGACACAAATGAAAGAGAAGATAAGAAAGGAATACTATAGACGAGTTAGACTAATACTGAAAACAGAGCTCAATGTGAAAAACAAGATAATAGGTTACAACACTAGCTGTCCCAGTTATAAGTTACAACAACAATATTCTTAACTGGGCTCTAAATGAACTAATTAAAATAGACAGAAAAGCAAGAAAAATAATGACAGGATTTAGGATGAACCACCCAAAATCTGACATATAAAGTTATATATACAATGTATTAAAGGTGGTAGAGGCCTTATACAGCTAGAAAACTATTACAAAATAACCACCATAGGATTACATAAATATTTCAGAAACAAAGAGAATTGATACAAATAGCCACAAAACAAAAGACTGTCTTTAAGGAAGCTGACAAATACAAAAAAGAAGTCATAGTACCTAACTACTATGAAGAAAAAGAAGAAACAACAAAAGTTGTAAAACAACTGAAATTCAAACTAAAACTGGAACAGCAACGTAACATGATAAAACAATGGCAAGAAAAGCCCCTACAAGGTAAATATTGGGTAAAGCTAAACAGAAAAGAAACGGACAAAGCAAAATCCTGACAATGGCTGAGAAGCTCAGGACTCAAAGCAGAGACTGAAGGACTTTTAATTGCAGCACAAGATCAAAGACTTCTCACCAGAAATTACAAAAAGCATGTAATATAAGAAATAAAAGTAACTGCAGAATATCTGAAGAAGAAACAATAAATCATTATCTCTGGCTGCCCAGTCCTGGTTAAGAAGGAATATATTCACAGACATGACAGAGCTAGGACCTATATATACTGGAAGCTATGCCAACACTATGGGGTAACATCAGAAAAAAGATGGTATAGGTACACCCCAGAAAATGAGAAAGCAACCATACTCTGGGATATGCCAATACACACAGATAGAGAAATCAAGGCTAATAGGCTGGATATAGTTGTCAGAGATCACTAAAAAAAATACTTTCTACTCGAAGTATCAAAAAGAAATGGAGAAACTTTCAAAATACAAAGATCTGGAAATAGAGGCAATTCGAATGTGGAGCCTAAAAACAGAAACAATTCCTATTATTATTATAATTGGTACATTAAGTATGATAAAAAAACATTCAGACAAATACATAACAAAAACACCAGGACTTACAAGTATATATAGCATAAAGAAAATAGCACTACTAAGCACCGCACACATCCTATATAAAATACTTTGAATACAGTGAAAATAAACGCATCACAACAAACCACAGCACATACCCAAGGCACACAGAGCTGCGCTCAGAAGTGCACTGAAAGCACATGATAAAAATAAGACATCTGTATAATAATAATAATAATAATAGTAATAGTAATAATAATAATAATAATAATAATAATAATAATAATAATAAATGCCCGGATGCATACCAGGCAATGGCTCTTATGGCTTCTGATCTTAATTGATTGGAAGTGTTATCATGTACACTGTTTTGTCTTGGTATAAAAAGATGGGCTACAGCAAATATTCTGCTTAATACCACAGATTTGCTTGTCAGTTGTTTGACCTTAACCAGTTGAGCATGTCCCTTGGTGGCTGACAATATGTGCATCTCTGATCATGAGCAGAAGTAGTGGGGAAATATCATAGCCATGTGTTGAGAGGAATTCTTTGGGGTTTGAATAATTCACCTTTGGAAACATGGGTGTTCTGCTCAACATCCTTAAAGAAACCTTATTCAGGGACCTTTTAAGCGGGATGGGCTACTCAACCTGAAGGAAATTCTAACTGGGCCCCACCTGCAAGGTCATGCGCTGTTTAATGAGATCACCATGTTGCGCACATATGGTTGTGACGCATGTGCCTGGTGTACCCTTATCAGACGAGTAGTCATGATGGGTATAATGGGCTTCGTATATTTTACCCCAGTGTCCTGCTCTCTCACTCAATAATAATAATAATAATAATAATAATAATAATAACAATAACAACAACAACAACAATAATAATAATTGTTCCAAGTTATCGACCCCAAAAAGATGAAATGCAAAGTCGACCTAAGCAGAATTTGAACTTAGAGCACAGTGATGGATGACATGCTGCTAAGCATTTCGCCGAGCCTGCTAATGATTCAGCCAGCTTGCTGCCTGAATAATAATGATGGTGGCAGTGGTGGCAGCGGCGGCAGCAGTGGCGGCGGTAGCAGTGGCGGCAGCAGCGGTGGTGATGAATAATTAATAATAATAATAATAATAATAAAAAAATTACATTGAGACATACAACAACATAAAAGACAAAAATAGGACAATACAATGGGTTTTACAATGTGTAAACAATATAATAACAATAAAAATTAAACAATTTAAAACTCCCAATAGGGGAGGTGCATTAAGGACCTCATGAAAAATCCCACAAAAGTCATGGGTACCTGAACAACAGAGCAAGAACCCTTCTCCTTTTGTTTACAGATTCATGCTCAGAATTGGCCATTCTTCTAACATTCACCCACCTTTCAACAAACTTGCTACAAGGCAACCTTCCCTCTCCATCCTCAACTTCTTTTTCAAGTAAAACTTGAAAAAGCTGATGAGGGCTTGGCCAAAGAGGAAAGTGCCTGTCTTTAGCCCTTTCAAATGGGTCTACCATACCACTTCTTTTGCTACAGCCACTAGACAAATAAAAATTGCCTTCCCCTCGCAGCTAAAAGAGGGCGGTGGGGCAATCTTCACAATGGATTCAGCTGATAGCCAGATTTGTCCTACATGCGGATTTGTCCTACATGCAGATTTGTCCTACCTGTAGGTTAAAACTCCCTTTTGGGAGTTTTAACCCACAGGTCAGCAATACTCGGGCACTAGACTAGGGCGTGCAGAACGGTTTCGTCGTTCTGGGCGCACCTCGGACAGGCCCGGCTGACAGCACTTCCATGCCTGTAAAGTTTATCTCGAACAGGCATCACCCTTCAGTAGCACTGCCAGGTAAGGGATTTCTGGAAGTTGTCCATAGGCCCAGGCCCAAAAGTTCTCCAAAACAGACTGGCTAGTTGATCTTCATCGATGCCCAGACTTTCCCCGAGAATATCATCGTACTTTCCCTTCACTAGCCTGCTATAGAACGCTAGAGTAGAACTACCACCGACCACATTGCCCGCCTGGAATGCGCCCCTACCATAGGAAGCGGAAGAGTAAGTGCACCAGCTTGGCCAACCAGCAAACAGGGCAAGGGATGACAGTCAAACGGTAATAGATGATGGATGTGATGTATGCATTCACCATCTATGCTTGACCTTTCAGAAACAGCTTTCTCTTGGCCCATTTCTGTGTGAGATTGGCTGCCCAGCTCATCATTTTATCCCAGTTCTTTTCCACCTGAGAGTCTGGACCAAACCAAACTCCAAGCAACTTAATAGGACCGTCTCTCCAGTGCCCCACCATGCTGTTGGACAGCATGGACTTACCTCTCCAGTTGCCGAGTTGCAAGTCCACTGACTTTTTCGCGTGCATTTTAGCTCCTGTCACCACTTCATATTTCTGTAGTGCTTTGCCAATCAGGTATATATACCTGTGGTTCGACACTATGACGGTGACATCATCAGAATATGCAAACACACTTTTGCCACAGCCTAGATCATGCAGAACACCCATCAAAGCCTCCAACTTCCGCAGTAATGGCTCAAGAGTCAGTACATAGAGAAGGGAGGAGAGAGGGCACCCTTGATCGACCGAACGCATGATGCTGAATGGCTCCGACCGTAAGCAGTTGAGCATGACCCTTAGTGGCTGGTGATATGTGCATTTATGATCATGAGTGGAAGTTATGGGAGTAGCATCAGAGCCATGTGTTGAGAGGAATTCTTTGGGGTTTGGATAATTTACCTTTGGAAACATGGGTGTTTCATTCAACATCCTTAAACAACCCTTATTCAGGGACCTTTTGAGTGAGATGGGCTACTTGACCTGAAGAAAATTTTAACTGGGCCCCACCTGAAAGGTTATGCACTGTTAGTCTTGATATGAGATCACCATGTTGCGCATACATGGTTGTGATTCATGTGCCTGGCGAACCCTTATCAGATGGGTAGTCATGATGGGTATAATGGGCTTCATATATTTTACCCCAGTGTTACTTTGATGGCAAGCACTGCTCTCTCAATAAAAATAATAATAATGATGATGATGATGATGATGATGATGATAATAATAATAACAATAACAGTAATAATCATCATTAGCATCATCATCGTCATCATCATTTAACGTCCGCTTTCCATGCTAGCATGGGTTGGACGATTTGACTGAGGACTGGCAAGCCAGAAGGCTGAACCAGGCTCCAATCTGATCTGGCAGAGTTTCTACAGCTGGATGCCCTTCCTAACACCAACCACTCCGAGAGTGTAGTGGGTGCCTTTACGTGTCACCGGCACGAGTGCCAGTCACACGGTACTAGCAACAGCCATGCTCAAAAAGGTGTTTTTTATGTACCACCTGCACGGGAGCCAGTCCAGCGGCATTGGCAATGACCTTGCTCGAATGATTTTCTAACGTGCCACCAGCACAAGTGCTAGAAAGCGACACTGGTAATGATTATGCTCAAATAGTGCTATTTACGGGCCACTAGCATGGAAGCCAGACACCTGCTCTGGCAATGAACACGCTTGGACAATGCTGTTAGTGCTCCACTGGCACAGGTGCCAGTCATCGAGTACGGTTCAATTACGATTTCGATTTCACTTGCCCCAACAGGTCAAGCAGAGTTTAGTGTCCAATGAAGGAGAGGTTGGCATGGGTGCCAGTCGTTGGATTCGGTTCGATTTCGATTTCAAATTTCAAATTTCAAATTCCAAATTCCAAATTCACTTGCCTTAATAGGTCTTTGCAAGAAGAGTTTTTAGTGTCCAATGAAGTAAAGATATGAATAAGTGAGCTGGCTACACTTCTGGCAGTGGTCACAGATTATGCTCTCACTTGCCTTGCCGGGTCTTCTCACGAACTGCATATTTCCAAAGGTCCCGGTCACTGGGAGGCTATTGTGAACAAGTTTTAGTATTATTCTGATCTTGACAGCAGAATATAGCCTTCACTGTCCTTGTGAAAGTAGAGATGAAAAAGTCACTACTATCTTATATCTTATATGCTGAATGATGTAGGAAAATAGAATTGTTTAAATACTAAGTAATTTAGATACACACAAAAATAATATGAATGAATAGCAGACTGGTTATATATCACATCAATTATGTATCAGTTATATATTTGATAAACATTTTGTGTGGATGACTCTCAAGAAGTACCAAGTGGCACCGAATAGTACCAAAAAATGGCTTAGTCCTTTAGCATTTAAACTGGCCTTATATTGTCCCAAATATTCTACCTTTTTCATGTTCAAAGTGGTCAGATCTGGCCTCTTACATCTACCCTACAGTATCACTCTAAAAATAAAAATGACATCATCAAAATCTCAAAGCTACCAGATAATGCATAATTAATTCAAAACAATGTGAATAAATAAGCATTACATTTGATAGAATAATTTGAATGTCAAACAGTTAAGGAAGTACTTCTAAAAGTAACGTTTTGATTGGTTACTCTTTGGATGTTCGAAGCCTATTGAATTATGGTTCGAATCCTGAACAGGTTGAATGATGGCTTATACATACAAGATTGACTCATGGATGCGAGGCTCAGATTCATGTGTGGTTTGGTGGCATTCAAACCAGATTGCACTTAAATCTCTTTTGATGATGAATATTTCAATTAAAAAAAAGAGAGGTGACAGGTGGGTGGTGGTGGTGGTGGGAGGGGTAAATCAATTAACACATACAGAGTAACCTTGCTAGCAAATTTTGATTAATCAATTACTGGTACTTAATGTAGTACAGGACCAAATATCTTGCAAATTTGGGACTGGAAGTGGTCAGGATTTCTATATTTTCCAGTTTTCTAGAAACTGGCCTAAATATATATACTTAAAATATAAGATGAACAATGTAAAAAGAAAAGAATTAAATTATATTCAAAAGATGCAAATTAATGCATTTCTAAAGTAGGATCTGTTTGACATTTATTCATCTATTAAAATATCACATACTCTACTATGTACATTGCATAATGTTATATAATATGTACATAGTATAATGTTTACAAGATGAAAATTAAATGAAGTAAAATAAAGAACATGATTGTATTTAACTGATATAGGTATAAATTAATATGCTTCTGAAGCAGAGAAGTAAACAACAAAACTATTTTTAACACCATAAGCAAATTAACCAACATAAAAAACAGGGACTGCTTACTCAATACTGGGTACAGTATATTTCACAGTATTCCTGGATTTCCGGTAAATGGATAAGCAATTCGCTGCTGTATAGAGAGTTTTAGCCATCTCAGCCAACAGAATATTTACAACCTGACATATCATGGGAAATAACTCTACATATTTACTGCGATTGTCTCCTTTACACAGCTCGCGCTACAGTAATGTAGTTTCTTAGGCTATGGATGAATAAACGTACGCGGACACATGTGTGTGTGTATATATATGGCTCTTACCCTTACACGCACACACACACACACATGTATATTGGCGAAATTCTGATTTAAGTCCCCCATAACTTTTATATTTTGGGGAATTTTCAGAAATTTTTTTGTGAATTTGTGTTCTACACACGGGAATTCATACGATTATGCAACAAAAAGAGAAAATAAAAATTTTTTTATCCCCCACCCCATAAATCCTAAAATTTCCATTCTATTGAAATTTATTTTTGAAATTGAAGTTTTTTTGCTTAAATACCCGCAATGGACAACCCTTGGGTGCATCATCATTCCATTATTTGTGTTTATGGGGAAAAAAATATTGAAAAACATCAATATATGATGTGACAAAGAAACCAAGGCTTCAGGTGGTCGTGAGATGTGCTAAAAATAATAACTAAACCACCCTTAAATCACACACAAAAAATTTCTTGCTTTGTTTTTTTTTTGTTTTTTTTTTGCATAAATGTATGATTTCCTGTGTGTAGAACTTAAATTCGCAAAAATTTTCTGAAAATTCCCCCAAAATAAAGAAGTCATGTGGAGTTATTTGGGGGTGCTTAAACCAGAATTCTGCATATATATATTATATATATATATACACATATGGAGGCGCAATGGCCCAGTGGTTAGGGCAGCGGACTCGAGGTCATAGGATCACGGTTTCGATTCCCAGACCGAGCGTTGTGAGCAAAAACACCTAAAGCTCCTCGAGGCTCCGGCAGGGGATGGTGGCGAACCCTGCTGTACTCTTCCACCACAACTTTCTCTCACTCTTACTTCCTGTTTCTGTTGTGCCTGTAATTCAAAGGGTTCAGCCTTGTCACGCTGAATATCCCTGAGAACTACGTTAAGGGTACACGTGTCTGTGGAGTGCTCAGCCACTTGCACATTAATTTCACGAGCAGGCTGTTCCGTTGATCAGATCAACTGGAACCCTCGATGTTGTAAGCGATGGAGTGCCAACAAAAAATACACACACACACACACATATATATACATATATGTATTTATACACAATCATATAAATAAAACAACTTCTATTTATGCATTTATTTTTTGTTAATTCATAATGAAATTCAATGAAGGCCTTAGGTATAATTATTGTTTTCAAATATTTTAATCATGTTTTCAGCAAGATTGTTCAGGAATGCTGACACTAATTTTTACCATTTTCTTGAACTGATTCCATAAAGAATCAAATATATAACTGATACATAATTGATGTGATATATAACCAGTCTGCTAGTCATTCACATTATTTTTGTGTGTCTCTGAAATAACGATTCCATCCTTATAGAACTCTATGAATTCAGCTGTGATTTCAATGTATTGCTTTCATTTGTAACTTAAACAAATATCATAAATTCAGCTTTGTCATAGATGCTCAATAGGGGAGTCTGGAATTTGTCTTTACCAAGACAAAATCTCAATATCATGAATTTGTAGAAAAAAACTTTTGACTAATTTGGTAGAATGAACAGGGGAATCATATTGGTATTACTAGTCTGGAAGGATGTAAAATGTGAGAATCAGTTGAATGTCAGAAAAGATGCCATGTGGTATTTGGATGCATATTTTATATTTTAAGTTGAAAATGTCTCATGACCATAATAATATCAGATGGCTATGGTACTTGAATTATGATTAAGTACCACACGAGTACAGTAATTATAATGAATTATTTAATGATTACTGTAATATGTGTTATTACACAGTCGTAGTAATTAAACTGTGAAACAAAATTAAAATTATTTTTTTGTCTTTGGTTAATAAGTGTTATTTTCTATTTGTTTCCATTTAGAAATCAAAGGAAATCACTACTCTTCCCTTCAAACTTTGCTTTTGTGACCTGGACATCAATGTTTTGAAACTGACCTATTTTCCATTACATTTCAGTCAGATTTAGCACTGAATTGCTGAAGCAGAAGTATCGTTACAACAAATATTCTACTCAGTACTACAAATTTGCTTGTCAGTTGCTTGACTGTAACCACTTGAGCAGGTCCCTTAGGGGCTGACAATATGTGCTTCTCAGATGATGAGTAGGAGTAGTGGGGGAGCATCATAGCTATGCATTGAGGGGGACTGCTTGGAGTTTGATATAAATGTAACAAAAGCAAAGGAAATATTAACCATTTTTCATACTTTCTAGGAGTAAGTAAATAAAAAATAACAGTTGCTACCCAAGGATAAAAATTATGTTACACAGTATTATATTACTAAATAATCACAATAATTTGTACAAAGTATCATATGGCTCCAGTAATTACGTTATAACCAGATATCAGGTGATTACAATGACCATAGTAATTGTAATGAAGTGACAGCAAACCATAAAATCATCATCACTTTTAATAGTTAAAGTAAGACAATTCCTCACTAACGAACCAGCAGTGAGATGAGGAGTGGATGGCAGGGGAAATGGAGACATAGTTGAACATGGTTACTGATGAGTTGTTGCATAAATAATCCTTTCTTCTATAGGTACAAAGTCTGAAATTTGGTGGGAGTGGGATGAGTCAATTACATCCACCCCAGTGGTCAACTGGTGCAAATTTTATTGACTTTGAAAAAGATGAAAAGCAGAGTCAACCTTGGTGGAATTTAAACTCAGAAAGCAAAGAAGGATGGAATGCAAAGAAGCACCTTGCCTGGCATGTTAACGGTTCTGCCAGCTCATTGCTTTATTTGTTATATATCATTATCGTTTAATGTCTGTTTTCAATGCTGGCATGGGTTGGACAGTTTGACATGGAGCTGGCTAGCAGGGAGCTGTCCAGACCCAAACTGTCTGTTGTGGCATGGTTTCTACAGCTGGATGCCCTTCCTAATGCCAATCACTTTATAGTATGGACTGGGTGCTTTTTACGTGTCACCATCATATTATATAAATAATATAAAAGTGGTTCATGGAGGGAAAGGGGACACACAGAACAGCAAAAATCCATGCAATAACATCTCTTCATTCTTGTTATGTTCTGGCAGATTTGAACATGAGGTTTCTCACCAAACTGTGAACACCCCACAAATTATTATCTGTTTAGCAGACATCAGCACATAGTTTTCTTTTTGCCAATTCCTATAACCAAGAGCTCATGCTCTGGTGAGACTCATCAGTCCAGTGGCAGGGTAGCTTCAATGTGGTTGTAACACTGCAAAGTACCCTTACACTGGTGAATCAAGTGTATTATGAACACTACGTTGTCTAAAGGGAGGAGGTGTTCTCCAGTGGTGAAAAACAATAACTAACAAATATTGGTTTCAAATTTTAGCACAAGGTCAGCAGTTTAAGGGGAGGGGCTAGGTTGATTACATTGACCTTAGTGCTTAATTGGTACTTATTTTATTGACCCTGCAAAGATGAAAGGCAAAGTCGACCCAGCAGCATTTGAACCAAGAATATATAGCTGGTCAAAGTGATGCTAAGCAGTTTGCCTGGCATGCTAACAATTCTGCCAGCTTGCCATCTTGTAACTAACAAATATTTCCATTTATATCTGCTAGAGTGTTAAGAATGAACAATCATCATCATCATCATCATTTTTATATTCCATTCACCATTTTTGCATGGGTTGGACAGGTTTCCTCCAGCATTCCATATCATACTACATGTTGCAATCATACATCATCTTTATGAGATTCATCATTTTGAGACCACCACTTATCCTTTCTTCCTCAGTTTCCCCCTTTCATGGATTCCTTCCACTTGAACCACTTGACGCTTTTTTATTCAAATCTCTGTCTCTATATGCATCATATGTTGAAGTAATATTTATCCCCACTTAAATGTGGATGTTCTGTCAGAACAAACTATATTGCAGTAGATACTATGAGAGAAACTCTCATATTGGCTTTTGGTGCAAAATGCATTCTTGTTTATAATGCTAGCGGAGAGATAAATCTCCATCTCTGAGACTACTAGATCACATAATTTCGACCTTCTTTGGTCTCATCAATGATGGATACTTAACCACTAGAGATAGCGGTGACTCATCTCCTTGCCAGTGATAGTGCCAGATCAGGCACTGGTGCCGTGATTAGCCATTGAGCTTGTTAATACTGAGATGTAATATTTCTCCTCCCTTAAATGTGGATGTTCTGTTAAAACAAACTATACTGTTCTAACAGAACACCATGGTGGGCATAAACATTATCTCTCGATATTCATACTGCCTCTGTTGTTTATACATATGTTTAGTGTAGTCTTCTGCCTTTCATACTATATCTGATTATTCCAATATCCAGAACTTTTTTCAGTTCATTTGTGTTTCGTTGTTGATGCATGCAAACATTACACATCCAGTGGAGAATGCTTACCTCATTTCATTTTAACTGTTGCATTTAATGCCCACAGTTTGCTTCCATGTAACATCACACTTTATACATATATATCATACAGTCTGCCTTTCAATAAGAGAAAAAACTCACTTTGTGGCTAGCTTATGCAATTGCTCCCTAAACTGTTTTCATTCTGGCTATCAGACTTTTGGGCATTCACCTTCACTGCTAATTAGACCCTTTATGTAGGGTAGGTTATTAAGTACTTATAGTGAATCCTCTGAGCATTTGAAAGATTTTTTATCACAAGTGTTCTTGCAGTTAACTAGTCCTATACTTTAGTCACATATGAAGTCTTTTTCTCTCACCCCATCTATGACCCCACTACACTTCATAGTTTATATTGGCTAGTTAGTCCACATGTCTCTGTAAGGAGCATATGGTCACTTACCTGATTTCCATGGTGTATATATTCCTCCCTGGATAGGATGCCAGTCCATCACAGCTGAGTGAACTGGAGTAATATGAAATGAAGTGCTTTGCTCAAGAACGCAATGCATCACCTGGTCCTGGAATTGAAACTGCAATCTGACAATCATCAGTCCAACACCCTAACCACTAAAGTCATGCCTTATAGAATTCCTACATTCTCCTTTTCAAGTAAATGACAGTCAAATCCTTTCTTCTTTCCTGGCAAGTAAAACATTAATTTTTTCTGAGTTTACTTGGAGGCCTCTTGATTCTAGACTTTGATTCTAAGCTTGAGATTTCTTCTCTAATTCTTTGACAGATTCAGCTACGAGAGGTAGGTGATTGGTAAACAAAAGTTCACACAGACAGTCAATCTTGACCTCCTTAGAAAAGTGGTCTATCTAAAAAAAATTGGCGCCTCAAAAAAAAAACAATATTGATTTCTCAATTTCTTGGGAAATACTATCTTCTGCCCCTTCTTACAGATATAATAATAAAATTTGTAGGTTATGTTTGGAAGAAAGCTATAGCATAATCAGAATGAACGGAAATCTGATTAACACTAGGGATGAAAAAGTTTTTTCATGTAAACGCATAACTAAATTCTTTTTTTTATCAATCTTAAATAATTCTTCACTCCCCCCCTTGTTTAGATTTATTTTTGGTGTTTTTTTTTTAAATGTTTCTATATATTATCTTTTTCTATGGAATACGATTACTCATCACACCCTCTTTACATCACTGTACCTTACACTATCTTGATATACTTTTTTATTTAACTTTTCCTTTTAACAATTGCATGACCCACCATATATTGGGTTAACACTTTAACTACCTCTCCCTACACCTCCATTAGTGTATAATATGCCTATAATTTTTGTATTTTATTTTATTTGCATAATGTGTCCTTTTAAACCCCCTCAACGTACCCATTCTAACTAATACTGTTTTATGTTACTTGTGACTCTACCTGATAATTAAATATATTTTACTGCTGATATATGCAAACACATATAGTACTTCTTGGTGTCTTACATGCCTACAACCATGAGTGCATATCTAGATATGGATCTTATATGTCATCTGTGTGTGCATATCTATTATTATTGTGTTTATTCACTATATGTTGCCGCTAACATCATCATCATCATCATCGTTTAACGTCCACTTTCCATGCTAGCATGGGTTGGATAATTTGACTGAGGACTGGTGAACCAGATGGCTACACCAGGCTCCAATCTGATTTGGCAGAGTTTCTACAGCTGGATGCCCTTCCTAATGCCAACCACTCCGAGAGTGTAGTGGGTGCTTTTACATGCCACCGGCACGAAGGCCAGTCAGGAGGTACTGGCAACGGCCACGCTTGAAATGGTGTATTTTACGTGCCACCTGCACAGGAGCCAGTCCAGCAGTACTGGCAACGAACTCGCTCAAATGTGTTTTCACGTGCCAGGAAGGTGATGTTGGTAACGGTCACGCTCAAATGGTGCTATTTACGTGCCACCGGCATGAAAGCCAGACAGCTGGTGTTCTGGCAACGATCACGCTCGGACGGTGCTCGAACGTATGCACATATACATATATTTCGCATACACACACATATATATACTACTATTTTTTTATGTGTGTGTACTTATATCTATATGCATGTGCCTTTTCTCTCTTTGCACCAGTATGACTATATATATTTATGACTATATATATTCCTTCCTTTATGTATACCCTAATCAAAAAACAACTAGAATTCCTATATCTATGTATACTAATGTGCAGATATGCCTCTACTAATGTATAAGTGAATATACTAACAATTTTTTCCATATAAGACTTTTTTTATGACATTATGTATAAATTTTTTTGTATACTTATGTGTACCCCCATACTCATACCTTTTCTTATATTCATAATACACAATACTCTGCTATTACTTGAATATTAATTACTAACCTAATACCACTATATATCCCTCTCACATTATGCCAAGCTAGTTCCTTACCTCATATTTTTATCTATACTTAAGCATAGTTACTGTATAACCATACATATCTATACATATAAATTAAACCCTCTATTTCCTATATTTCATTCCCAGCTCACTTATCTTCTCTACATTGTTATTTTCCCCTATTCTTAACGTGGCAATAATGAATCTCTGAGCGCTCTTTTTCCATCTTTATAGCCACAGCAAGTATTTACTATCTAAATTGTAAGACTAACAACTATTTTTTCTGTTTTTACTTATTTTTCTCCCTTATATCTAATACATACTAACGAATATTAGTTCTTATGCAAACACAAGTCCATTTTATGCATCTTATTCTCTCTTTAACCTTTTTATTTACCTCTCTAACACTTGTTTATGTCAATAATCCAATAGCTCTTTATACACTATCTCCTCTAGATTAACCTCATTCTCATGTATTAAATTTTTTTAAAAACATACACCACACTAAGTATTGTTTCTAACTGTCAGGTCATATCTTAATTCAGATATAGCCATGCCTTTCCATTGGACATTTCTATACAATCTTTCACCTACATGACTTATTTGGGATTAGAATTTCTTAATTTCCTTACTCATCTATAGAGGGAACATCTCTGAAGCCTCTTTTACTTATATTTTCAAATAACCGATACAGCCTAACTAGACTCACATCTCTTTTTCTCATAAGGTTAACTATGAATCTCCTAGATCCTATTCTGCTATATCCTTTCTCAAGTCCTTTGTAGAAATTTTGTTTATTCTTCTTGCATTGAAGAGTATAGTGATATATAATTAATTTAATTTAAGCTAATTAATTCTATTCAACCATGAATTTGCATGATGTTTATACCACTGTATGAAATGATTGTCTGCATGAATTAAAATTCACTTATATATTTTAACATCTCTTCTTCATTTTTGACAATATTGTTGAGTTTTATGGGATTTCTTTCCATAAATTCATAACACACTATATACATAATATATATATATATATATATACATACATCATATATATATATATATATATATATATATATATATATATATATATATATATATATATGGTCTACCGTCGAGTTAAATGTTTTTAAGAGATAAATTTTGAAAACTGCATTCCCTCGCTTTCAGTAAATATGTTGCTTATTTTTTGGTAGTTTTTGACTTATTTAGTCCCTCGAAGCGTGAGGCATTACTACACAGTTAATGCCCTTTATATATAATTATATATATATATATATGTAACATATGAAAGTACTAGTTTATTCAATATTGTAAAAATTCCAAATAATAAAACATGAAAATCAGACTAAGTTGGAATTTAATTGATTAATACACACACACACCTTTTCTTTATTTGGCACTATGGCCATAACACAGAGAGGACAGCACAAGGACATACAAAACACCACAGTGGGGACAAAAACATAAAATGCACATCCAATGGAGCATTCTAGCTTCAGTTCTTTCTCATCTTCTCGACTCCTCTGCATTCAAAACTCATGTATCACTACCAAACAGTTGCACAGTTCTAACACAAGTGTCATAAAATTTACCTTTTACTCTGAAAGAAAAGACCTTTGTTGCTAGCAGTGGCAGGAGGTACCTGAACCTTTCCCAACTTGTTCTTACCCAGGCTACTATATTTTTGGAGCAACCACCTTCCCTACAAACAAACAAACAAAAGACATCATCTGCCTCTATGAATGAGCCATCTGGGCACTTAAGGGAATCAACTTCTGGTGTGTTCATAAAACTTACTAATCTGGTGCATCTGTCACATATGAAGCCAACTTTCTCTCTTAGTCAGCCTGTGATTCCATTAAACCACTTCTGTGTCCATAACTTATGCTGGGTCTAACATATGGAATATACATCTACTTTTCTTCACATTGAGTAGGGTCATTTCCCTGAAGATACCAAGGTCCTATTTTCCATTTTACTAAAACTTTTCTACTTGCTTAGTTATCTTGAGGCATCATGATTCTAGGTTTAGAGTCAATGCCTGGAATTTCCTCTCTAATTCCCCTATAGATACATCCATGGGAACTAGATCATCAGCATATAGAAATTCCTGTAGACATACAGTTTAAAATTCTTCTGTGATAGCCAGTAGGACTACAGTGAATAGGCGAAGACTGAAGACTGTATCTTGATGTACTCCCACTTTCATAATATATATATATATATATATATATATATATATATCTCACATACGTACATAGAGATACTGAATGCATAACTGTGTGCTAATATTACATTTTTCACCAAGTTTATATATATTTTCACACACATATGTATAAGTATATAAATACACACACACATATAGAGAGATATATTGATAAAACTTACTTGGAAAAGGATGCGTGGCGTTCAATCATATAATAATATATAAATATATGCATATATATACATACATATATGTACATACCTACATATATATGTATATATACATGCATATATGGGTACAGGTCATCAACAAACGTGGTCAGAATGGGAAACGAGAACATAAAAAACAAAAACATAGAAAACGAAATTTTTTCGGAACAACGAAAAGAAACAAAGAGAAACGAGACATGCAACATAAAGAACATTCCCTTCATCAGTTGTCCCCTGTTTTATCTACTGCATGTATCGTTTCTCTGTTTGTTTTTTTCGTTGTTCAAAAAAGTTCGTTTTCTATCTTTTTGTTTTTTATGTTCTCGTTTCTCATTCTGTCCACGTTTTTTTAATGTCCTGTACCCATATATGCATGTATATATACATATATATGTAGGTATGTACATATATGTATGTACGTATGCATATATATATATATATATGTATGTATATATGCATATATATATATATATATATGTGTGTGTGTGTGTGTGTGTGTGTGTGTGTGTGTGTATGTGTTGAAAGAAATCGTGCTGAATATGACAAAAACCCTGATAAGAAAGCAAAAATTCAGTTGTTTTAAACATGTTTGAAATTTTGAAATACACACACACACATGTGCATATGATATTTAGTACATCAAAACAGACCATATATATTTATAATGTGTGTATATATATATATATATATATATATATATATATATATATATATCTGAAGTTCTAAATAAGTAAAACTATTTACCTTCAGATGAAACTAAAAACTAGGTGCTTTATTATCTATTTCATAGATTTTTAACAATGTATAAAATGGGGGCAGAAATTGTCCGGTGATCCTTCTTTCAGCCACTCCATTAATACCTAAATACACTTTGTTATACAACACTAAATACTCAACTGGTACTTATTTTATCGACCCCGAAAGGATGTAAAGCAAAGTCGACTTCGGGGGATTTGAACTCAGGAAGTAAAGACGGGCGAAATGCCGCTAAACATTGTGCCCGGCGTGCCAACGATTCTGCCTGTAAACGCACATACCGTCCTTATAACACATCAGTAGATGACTCTAGGTTGTTGACATGAACATCAAGTTATTAATTAGCATAAAAGTTAATTCAATCACCATGAAATTAATCCCAATCAAAACTAATAACTATTACAAGGATTAACGAATGATGCTAATGTTATTTTCTTTTCTTTTTATATAATAATCTGTAAATACATGTACAACTGTAAATGAATAAATCAAAGTAAAAATTAAGAATATAAATGAAATACGTGTATCTTTTCTTCCCGAGTTCTTTATAAAAGAGGTTTATTAAAAAAAGTTCTGTATAGAAATACACTTCCGAGTAAATTTAACACACACACACTTGACGTCTTCGAAGATAGCCCAAGTAATTTTGTTTAAAGAAAAACAACACATGAAGTTCTATATCAAAAATAGTTAAATAAACGATAAATAGATATCACAGTACTTCAGCAAACAAAGCAAGGTTCTGAAAATAATAGTTAGGTTTATCCATATCGAGAGTATTTAATAGTGTCTGCATGTCTGATGCTCCTGACAGTACCAATGCCGAATCAGAACCAATATTTTTGGCAAATTTCACATCGGACCTTAGGCTGTCTCCGATTGTAATAATTTTATTAAGATTTAATTCAGGAAATTTCAATTTGATGAATTTATAGAGAAAAGAGCTTGGTTTCCCAACAACAGTATATTTTCTCGGGTAAGCAGCCGCCGAAACAGCGCCCACCACGGTCCCGACTGAAGGACGGTATCGGTTGGGGCCTATTTTGGTCCCCATTTCAACATCACTGGTCACTACGAAATGGCAATCAGGGTCCTGTAAATAACTAGAGGCTTTATAAAGTTTGTTATAACACAAATACTCGTCGAATCCAACCAGGACCGCCTCAACATCGTCCCTAAAGTGCATATCTAAAAGATCATCTATCTTACGTGAGGTCGAGTCGGGCTCTGGTCCAATTCCAAAATGATCGATTTTTAAGTTTTGTAATTCTGTTCCCATAGCTTCAGAACCGATCACATAGACAGATTTTTTTACTCCAAGAACTGACTTCAGGTAAAAAGCTGTAGCAGAAGTAATACAAAATATTTCGTCGTGGTTGATATCAAATCCATATTGGACAAACTTGTCGAAGAACATGTTCGTTGAATATAAACTGTTGTTGGTCACAAATAAAAGTTGTTTTCCATGTTGTCGAAGCTTGTATAGTGCTTCATTAACTTTGTCCATCCGACTGACATGATCAGTGCCCCATATCACTCCATCACAGTCGAGAAGAATTGTGTCATATTTATCAACGATTCTTTTAGCAGAACTACAATCCAAGTGATAACAATTTGAAGATAATTTGCGTCTAGCATCGACCGAACTCTGTCGTATTCCATCGGTTAATAACACACGTGGGGTTAGTTTGGTCCATGTGTGGTAGACAGTTCTAGTTAATTTAAAGACCATGTTTACACTTAATGACTTTTATCTTCTCGCAAAGTACACAAAGGAGAGAGAAATGTTTTGTGTTGTGCTGGTGTGTAACATAGATATCAGTGAAATACGTGGCGGAGGAATATTTACGTATATAGCATGTACGAATATTTCCATCTCTCTCTCTCACATATATATATATATATATATGATGTATGTATGTATATGTATTTAATAGAAGGCAGGGTTAATCAACAGAGGTGAAAAGAAGAGTTACTGGATGTAGAAATATTTGATCAATGCGTTACGAAAATACATACGACAGCCATCAAGCATATGCGTGATAGATTACTTCATAACATTAACAAAGTCATTTCATTATCATTGAAGATTAATGTCAGGAATAGAAATGCAGCAGAACTTAACAAGCTGCTGTCTCGAGTAAAGTCGTTTCACTTGTTTATGTTGGGGAGAAAATACAAGAGTTATCTACCCTTGGTGTTATCTTATCTCTAAAATATTCTTCTCACGGAGACTTCGCCACCCCCCCAGCCAGCCAGCCAGGGTATCCCTTCGTCCTACTAGAAATAGCTGACAATTCTAGAACAAAGCATTCCTCAACATTTTAACAACGAGAAGGAGGCATTATATAACGTAGTCATCGACATCCTTTACAAAAGACAACTGAGTTATTCCATCAATATCGCCTGTAAGGAAATTCGGCCTTTGACAGCTACGGTTTGGCGGGGAAATTAAAAGTGGTTTGTTGTCTACGTGGCCTTTTATCGAGGCTCTTATGACAACCCGAAGAGCATGAAATAGGAAATACTATTAACTAGAGGTGTGGGGGGGGGAGCTTGCCTGAATGTTCATAAGTGGGTAAACTTCGCAAAATATTTCACAATAACCTGACTGTATATACTACTACTACTACTACTACTACTGCTGTTGCTGCTGCTACTACTACTACTACTACTACTACTACTACTACTACTACTACTACTACTACTACTACTACTACTACTACTATAGCTGCGTTGATCATCGCTGTTGGAGAAATTTAAAACTAAGAAAATCCTATGATGTTACAGCATTTTGTGGGAACCAGTTGGTTGATTTCTTTTTCTGAAAATCCAAGCTAGCTTATCCAGACTGACTGTTAGGTATTTACTTAAAAAGATCAAGTGCACCAATTATCATTGGTATAAATGAAAATCTGCAATCCTGATACAGAAGCTGGACGTTTCGAAGAAGTTGCCCTTAGTTATCTTTTTTTCTCTTTGATTTTCAAAGAGATAATCACATCAGCAGAATAGCCGACCTCTATGACGGTGCATACTTTTCTTGTCTGTACCAAATAACAATATCCGGCATGTTATGCTTACACTTGAAAGACATTTTGATGGGAATGTTCTACCAGTATTCCTTGTGCTGATATGTATGTATGTATGTATGTATGTATGTACGTGTGTGTGTATATATGTATGTTTTTTTTGGGGTTAATTTTAACTTTTTTTCCACTGAAGAGTTGAAGCTGGTTCCTAACAAAGTGGAAGGCTCTTTTGTTTAAGTCAAAACAGCTTTTGGGGTTTTTGGTTACCTGAATTAGTTGATGTGTGCACATATGTGCGCGCGCGTGGATAGACATGCACTCTGGTGCTGCGTATCACAACAGGACAGGTGTGTATGTTTCATCACCGTGCATGTTTGTATATGTATACCATATGTATACGTTGTATGCATATGTTCTTGAAGGGATCTCAAATGAAGACTGAAATGTTTTACAAATAATGACTGTTCTTCCGATGGAATGTATTTGGAGAATGCGAATCAGTTTGCTTGTTTTTTTTCTTTAGAATCCGTACATTTCTAGGTTTCTATGTAGATTTCTTGTTACGTAGCACAGGGCAACTATAATAATAGGAACAATTGAAAATATATTGCCTGGATACAAGAGTTGTAGATTTCTTGTTAGTTCTCCATAAATGTTCTCCTTTCCCCCAATTTTTGAATAGTACATTCACATCTGCTGGGCAGCTGGTCGGTATAACGACTTGTGATTTTTGCTCTCTGTCCCATACAATCATAACTTACCTGTTGTCCTTACATCGGGTTGCAGCTATTATTGGAATGTTCCATCATTTTTTTCTTTTTTACTTTTAAAGGTGTAGATATTTTCTGGTTCTGGCGTGCCTTTAGTATAGCCATCAAGACAACCCTTCTCGCATAAGGCATTGTAAACCATCTTGGCAACAATGTCATCTCATGGAGAGGTAGTAAATATTTGGGGGCAGTTACTGATAATATGAATGATATCTTCCATTTTGATGTGGCACAATCGGCACTTTCTGTCACAGGTGGAAATTTAGAGGCATCCATATCTCTTTTGCTGAAAAGGCATTTAGTAGCTATCTCCTGTTTTTTTACCCCAAAGGTAAAGTCTTTCGTAGCTATTTCCTGTTCTTTGACACCAAAGGTAAAGCCTTCTAAATGAGATGTGATGTACTTATCGCAGGTTCAGGAGAGGCTATTCCTGTCAATGCTGCTAACATTCTCCAGCTTTTGAGACATATATACCCATGCATAACTTTCTGCAGAAATGATGGGTAATTCTATTCCAAGTCTCAGTTTAGGTAGATCAGTACAGCCACAGTTGATCCACATATAGCCCTAGGGTGGTTTATGTGCAAATTGGTTATACTTCTACACTGCTCAAAATACTTTAACAATTTTAAATATATAATTCTTAATAATATAAAAATGCGATAGGACTTTTGAAATATGGAATAGTTATGAGGGCCCACTCGAATAAAGTAGGAATCAAAGGGATCCATAGGCAAGAAATGGTTGTGAACCAGTGATACAGAGGTTGGATGGTGAAAGGTGGTTAACAGTCAAATGCTGTCCAGTTAAGAATTTCTTTTCCTTGTTATCCTTTCTACTAAAAGCACAAAGCCTGAAATTTTGGGGAGGGGGCTAGTCGGTTACATCGACCCCAGTGCTCAACTGATACTTATTTCATCGACCCTGAAGGACGAAAGGCAAAGTCAACCTCGGCGGAATTTGGACTCAGAACGTCAGGACGGATGAAATGTCACTAAGCAATGTGCCTGGCGTGCTAACGATTCTATCAGCCCGCCACCTTTTCCTTAAAAACAAATCTTAACCCTTTTTCTCATATATCCATTTAAAATCATTTAGGCACTTTCAGTACGCTCCATTGAACCGTGACGACAATTCTGATCACGTCTGACTTTAATACTTAAGGACTTTACTTATTTATCTATATATTCATTTATGGTTATCTTCATTTTATTCTCCAGCATGCTTCTCTGGATAATGTTGATGATAACATATCAAAACCCTCAACTTAGGAAATCGATTATGAAGTGTTCAACTGCTTACTTAAAGAAATCAGAAATATAAAAGAAACCTTTACTGAAACAAGAAAAAAAAAAAAGAAAATTGGATTAACTCCTAACGACGATATCGGACCAGCCAAGCATTTAATGATACACTCGGGGAAGATCAGTTGCTATAAACTCAATCAAAGACCAACTTCCTGCTATAAAGTAACAACGAAACCGATAAAAAAAAACAAGTGCTCCAATATAGCCATTGTCCTACGACTGAAGCCATTAAAAAAGTAAAAGAATAACTCGTTTGAATTTATTTGTATTTATTTATTTATTGATATTTAAGGTAAAGTCGGCCAGTTGGCAGAATCGTTAGCCTGCAGTGCAAAAAGGTTTCGCGGTATTTCGTCTGTCTTTACGTTCTGAGTTTAAATTCCGCCGAGGTCGACTTTACCTTTCATGATGTCTCTCACTCTCAGCTGTTCAATGGCGGTTTACTCTACTGAGTTAATATATCTTTTGACAGGTCTTGTTTTCCATCCTGCAGGGTGTCCAGGGAAAACCATTTCCTTATCAAGCAGGCTTGATAGGGCTACTGGTTTAGTCGCCGACTGCTCGGTCATGCGACAGGTTGCACTGGGTTACATGTTACCAGTAGCATTAAAAGTGACCTGACATGCATATATTCATTCCTGCATGCATGCTACGTACATACATAATTACATGCATGCATACATATACGTATGTATGTATGTATGTATGTATGTATGTATCTATCTATCTATCTATCTATCTATCGATCTATCGATGGTGCTGATGGTGATGGTGCTGATGGTGCTGGTGCTGGTGGTAACCGAAGCGTTGAGGGATGACGGTG
Source organism: Octopus bimaculoides (assembly GCF_046866305.1). Classification (NCBI taxonomy): domain Eukaryota; kingdom Metazoa; phylum Mollusca; class Cephalopoda; order Octopoda; family Octopodidae; genus Octopus; species Octopus bimaculoides. The sequence continues at coordinate 33,572,620 of NC_142946.1, forward strand.
AGAGTAAGCGCTGTGAAAGACAGCGGTGATGGTGATGGAGGGGAAGGCGGCGAAGTCAAAAGTATTAATGGTGGTGGTGTCAGAAGTCTGAATGGTGTGTGTGTATGGCAGATGTGGTGGCGATGGTGGTGGTAGTTTATCATGTAGCTTTGCAATAAGTTCCAAGTCTATAAATCATATTGTTTTGATGAAAATTGTTCATTGCTTGAAAAATATTGTTGAAGTTTAATAAAATTTAATATGCACTCAATGCATGAAGAATCATTGTTGAGCCCAATGCCTAATGAGGAGCCATCCACAGGGGTTAGTTTAAAAGCCACTCGATAGAGCAGTTTTTAAGCTAGTTATATATATATATATATATATATATATATATATATATATATATATATATATATATATATATATATATATATATATATATATACCAGAGGCAACTCCAAGTCATCAGCGTCACTCGAGCACACTACAGATTTCACGTAAAACACATGCCGAAAGAATTTCACGCTTTTCCGCTTTATTTCTAGCCTCAAATAGCTTATTTTTTTTATAGCACTATGTCTTTCTCCATTTCTAAGTTAAAGGTAAGAATTAAGCAACCCTGCAAAACACAACTGACCTTTACACACAGACGCACAGAATAACAGCAATCAAATAACGACAGCAGAGTGCACAATAAACATCAGTGATCTGACTCTCGCCTGTACTCTTGACCAGAGATACCAGTTAGTCTGTTACACCTGCCAAGCACGGTCGTGTTAGGCCGAGTTGCTGGATAATTTTTCGTTCTTTTAAGAATATTGTAGAACGGAAACTTTTCATAGATTAGAATTTAAATCCTAATCTCTATAGAAATTTATTGTTTCAAGAAAACATTGAATTTGAATTACTTTTAACTTTTACGATTATAGATAACAACTCGGGCTGTAACTTCTGAGCCTGAGTCAGGCGCGTATGAACGATGTCGAGAGAACGTCTGCTACGAATGATATTTTTTTTATACAGGGCACGTCTAAGACGATCGCCTGACGCTACCAGGCTCAATAAAAGGAGCGCTAGTTATTGACTGCAATTACATACTTGAAGTCAGTTTTGGCAGAAATTAAATCAGCTTGCAAATACACATTCACTTTACTACATTTATACTCTGGCTAAGCCCGAGCAGTCCGAGTGTCGGAGTTGCCACTGATATATATATATATATATGGAAGGGCTACGTACACTTTTGGTCTCGTATATATATATATATATATATATATATATATATATATATATATATATATATATATATATATATGCACACACACACACAGACATTACGTGAGTAAATAGACCCCCACCACATAAAACATCGTTTTATGTTTATTGTAACTTGTAAAAGTTTATATCCTTTATTAATTGACATTTTTATGTTTCAGGTTCTATATATGACTGTTTAATACTGCCATGTACAAAAGAAACCTTGGAACTGTCTGAATTTCATAGAGGCCATATTGTGGGTCATTCTGAAGGTGGACGTAACATAAAATTGCAGAAAACCTTGGGATCCCGCTTTCTACAGTTAATAAAGTGATTATGCAATTCACTAGAGAGGGGAAGAGGTCCACATCACCTCGCCCAAATCAACCAGGACCCTCTGACAGGACCCTTCTCTTAGCAAAGAGAGGAGGATAATCCTCATTGCAGATTAAGTTGATTAAGTTGATGTCAGTCCCAGAACAGCTGTCAGGTATCTCCACAAACTTGGTTACTAATGCAGAGCAGCAACATGGAAGCCATTTCTTCGACCAGCCAACATCAAACTGAGTAAAAGATTGGGCCAGTGAGATGGTGGAGATACCACTAGCATTTTGGGACACTGTCATATTCTCTGATGAGTCCAGATTTGTCAGTATTTCCTGACAGTAACGAGTGTGGGTCTGGAGACTCTGTGATCAAGAATTTGGTTTGAAAAGATTGCAGCTAACAATGAAACAAGGCAGCTATTCTACGATGGTGTGTAGAGCGATTTGGAGCAATGGCTGATCGGAGCTGTGAAGGAAACTTAAGCTCAGATAAATATGCGTCCATATTGCAGAAAGGACTCCTTCCAATCTTCTCCAGTGGAGAAAATAATTAAAGAATATTCTTTATTTATGGAAGATGGGGCTCCTTGTCAGAGCTAAAATGACCCAAGATTTGTTGTTGGATGAGAATGGCATTAAAATGCTTCCATGTCCAAGTCAGTCACCGGATATTACGGGTATGAACCCTATTGAACACCTCTGGGACATAATGGACAGGACACTTCATAAAATGAACAAGAAAGCATCTTCAAAGTCAGACCTTTGAGATTACTGCTTGAAACTTGTCAAGAAATTCTGCAAGAGAATATTCGTCACCTGATCAGTAGCATGCCTAATAGGGTCCTTGTATTGAAAAATGCAAAGGGCATGTCTACTAAATATTAAATATTCACATTATAACAACTAATAAATAATTTGAATGTATAAGTTCAGATTTGAATAAGTTTTAATGTTTAAAGGGGTGTCTGTAATTGCTGGCACAATGCCGCCTGATTGTTTGGGATGAATGCACAATGGCTTACAAGGGTGCCCTTGAGGCATTAAATAGAACTTTGCGAGACATAAAAGAAGGCCACGAACCGATTGGGGGTGTCACTGTGTTGCTATCTTGGGACTTTAGACAAACCTTGCCAGTGATTCCGAAAAGCACAAAGGCGGATGAAGTAATGGCGTGTCTTAAATCTTCACCTCTATTGGGTCATATTGTTACTTTAAAGTTAGAATCCAACATGAGAGCGCGCCTTGTCAGAAGATTTTGCGAGGGACATTCTCCTTCTTGGCAATGCTGAAGTTCCAGAAGACGGAAATGAAAATGTTGACATAAGTATCATCTGCACAATAGCCAGTACTATCCAGAGTCTTCAGGACCAGGTCTTCCCAGGCCTAGAAGTCCACAACGGAGATCTAGACTGGCTTTGCCAAGAGCCATTTTGGCTCCTAAAAACGTTGCAGTCAGTGCAATCAACAACAGCCTCTTACTGCGTTTGCCTGGGGACGTAACAGTCTATAAGTCAGTAGACACCATTCCCAATCAGGATGAGGTAGTTGATTATCCCACTGAATTTTTGAATTCCTTGGAGCTTTCGGGTGTACCTCCACATATTCTTACTCTTAAAGCCCTGTTATACTGATAAGGAATTTAAATCCACCGACGTTGTGCAACGGTACACGCATTGTTATCACAAAATTACTTCCCAATGTCATTGAAGCAACGATTATGACCGTCTGTGGTAAAGGTCAAGACGTCTTCATACCGCGAACTCCCCTCGTGTCTTCGGCTGCTGACTCACCGTTCACATTCCGCAGAGTGCAGTTTCCGATTAGACTCAGTTACACCATGTCCATAAATAAGTCCCAGGGGCAGTCGATGTCTGTCGTTGGACTTTACTTAGCCGAACCATGCTTTTCACATGGTCAACTGTACGTTGGCTGCTCAAGAGTGGGTTGTAGGAACAGTTTACATGCCTTCATCTCCAAGGGGGAAACTAAAAATGTTGTTTATAAGGAAGTTTTGTAGACTGGCGCCATATTTCGGTTCTATGTTATTGATGTTATAATTTTTGTTGGTTTATTTTTTCACTTGATTGTTGTCGTAACATTACACGTGCAGTTCCCTTAAAGAGTTACTTAGGCATTAGTCTTGCTATAAAACGTGAAAGGTGCTTAAGGGAGGGGGTATTAATCGCTTTATTACGTAAATAGCCTCTTCGAACTATCGTACCCGAGCAACGCCGGGTACACCTGCTAATATATATATATATATATATATATATATATATATATATATATATATATATATATATATATATATGGAATATACGAAAAACAACAACAAACGAGGACAGGTGGTGTAAATAACAAAAGGATGTATTAGTATGACGCTCGGGAATACGGAAAGTCTTTGACGTTTCGAGCTACGCTCTTCAACAGAAAGAATACGGAGACAAGGAGAAAAACACGGAGAAAAAAAATTGAATATATATATATATATATATATATATATATATATATATGGTGTGTTATGATAATTTATGGAAAGGTATCCTATAGAACTCAATGAATTTGTTAAAAATGGAGAAGAGATGTTAAAAGTTGAAAAAATTTTGATACATCCAAACGATCGTGTGTCTTCTCTTCTCCATTTTTAACAAATTTGTTGATTTCTATGGAATACCTTTCCATAAATTCTCATAACACACCATATACAAGTATTATTTTCACATTTGTGAACTTACGCCAGTAAGCTACCAGCAAAATATGAAGAATCTTTATTAGAAATCGCTTTTTTTATGGAACCCTCCAAATTAAAGAATGAAATATAATTCAACCTTTTCACACACACATACGCACACACACGATGGACTTCTTTCAGGTTCCATCTACCAAACCCACTCACAAGTCGTTGGTGGGCCTGGGGCTATAGCAGAAGACACTTGCTCAAGGTGCTATTCAGTGAGACTGAACTTGAAACCACACACTCATGCCTATATATATAACACAGTGTATTATGGAAGTCAGTCGGCCCCGTTTAGAGGAATACGGTAAAAGAAGACATCTACGGACACAGATGAGGAGCCTGCAAATCTAACACCCAAAATACATTTTCAGTTTAATGCCAGTTATTAGAGCAGCAGGATACTTAGCAACCTGCCCTTAGATTATTGTCAAAAGAACATAGCTTCATAATTTATGCGTTACAGATGATCCTGGTATCTGGGGTAATAACCTTTAAGATTGTTCAAAGGGAGAACAGTAATATGAAGGCTAATAAAAAGTAGAAGCTTGTTTTAGTGGGGTTTTATATCCTTACAACTCTGTGTAGAGCAGGTGAACGGTCGAAATTAGCAGTAAAAGTATAGAAAGAAAAACATACTTGCATACGTATATTCATTAATAATATATACATGAATACATATACAAAATATGACAAAGACTCATAAATTATTGAATAGACGCTTGTTCTGAACACAGAGAGGTTTACGGTGTGTTGCAGATGCACATAGTCACATACATTCGCATATACTGTTACTCATAAAGCACACACACATACAAATACTGTAGCCTTGTTTGAAAACATACACTGAAACATAAGCGTGTGTGTATGTGTGTATGTGTAAATATCTATTTGACCTTTTAAACTTTTCTACCAACGAATACGACGACGATGATGACGACGACGACGACAACAACTATCATCCCCACCTCTACAGCAATCACGCAAAAACACAATAACGACCACAACGCGATGACAAGAATAACAGCAACAAATAATAGCGATGCTAAAAACAAAGATTCCTAGTTGTCCCCCTTTTTATTACAGTAAGCAAAAGTTACCTCCCTTAGGTTATTGATCACCTTACTACCATAGGCACAACGCTTGAAATTTTGCGAGAACGGGGCTAATTGATTACATCGATCCCTGTTCTCAACTGGTAATTATTTCATCGACCCCTATTGGATGAAAAGCAAAGTCGACCTCGGTGGTGTGTGAACTTAAAACATAAAGACGGACTAAATGCCGCTAAACATTTTATCCTAACGATTCTTTTCTACTCTAGGTACAAGGCCCGAAATTTTGGGGGAGGGGGCCAGTCGATTACATCGACCCCAGTACACAACTGGTACTTAATTTATCGACCCCGACAGAATAAAAGGCGGAATTTAAACTCAGAACGTAAAGACAGACGAAATACCGCTCAGCATTACGCTCGGCGTGCTAACGATTCTACCAGCTCACCACCTTCGTTACGTTATTGATTTCAAATTTTGGTACAAGGCCAATATATTCGGATGAGAAGGTAAGTCGGTTACATCGAACCCGATGCTCAAGTGGTGCTTATTTTATCCACCCCGAAAAGATGGAAAGCAAAGTCGATCCTTGCGGAGCTTGAACTGAGAAAGTTTCCGGAATGTCGCCGAGCATTTGGACGGAATGTCGCCAAACATTTCGTCCTGCTTGCTAACAATTCTGCCCGCTCGCCGCATTTATTATGTTATTAATAACAACTAAACTAAAGTGCTTCTTTTCCATTCACCAAGGTCAATGAAGCTATGGCCAGGACGAATTGGTGTCATCAGACGGTATCCAATAACCATCGGGTGTTTCGACCCTGAACCGTGACACTCTAACTTTGGTGGATCAGCTGAGGTAGCCATATTACTGCTCATCATAATCTCCTCCAGGCTTCCAGCTTGAGGAGCTGGTAATCATTATTTTTGTCTAGGTTGGTGGGTCTCAACGGGATCCTCATGGCTCCTGTGGGTCCATGCAAGCAAAATAATAAATTATGGGTTTACATAGCGCAAGCATGGCTGTGTGCTTAGAAATTTGCTTCCCAACCATAAGGTTCCGGATTCAGTCCCGCTGCGTGGCACCTTGGGCATATATCTACTACTATAGCCTCGGGTCGACCAAAACCTTGTGAGTAGATTTGGGTGACGGAAACTGAAAGAAGCCCGTCGTATATATATATATATATATATATATATATATATATATATATATAATATAATAATAATAATAATAATAATAATAATAATAATAATAATAATAATAATAATAATATATATATACAGAGAGAGAGGGAGAGAGAGAATTTACAAAACAAAAACAAAAAATAAAAGATGAAGACGGGTGTGTAAACAACAAGCAAATGTATTAGTTTAACACTCGGGAAGTGAGAAAGTCTTTTATGTTTCGAGCCTACGCTCTTCGACAGAAAGGAACACAGAAATAAACAGGGAGAGAAAATTAAAAAAAGGTTTAGTGGCTAGCGGTGTATGTATATGTGTTTGTTCCCCTGTCATCGCTTGACAACCGATGCTGGTGTGTCTATTTATATTAGCGGTTCGGCAAATGAAGCCGACAGAATAAGTACTAGGTTCACAAAGAATAAGTCCTGGGGTCGATTTCTTCGACTAAAAACCCTTTAAGGTGGTGCTCCAGACTGCGCGCAGTCAAATGACTGAAACGTGTCAAAGAATAAAAGAATATTATTTTAGAGAACCAAACGTATTTATTACGAGAAACAACAAGATTTCTTTCTGTAATGCTTTACACAGTTTAACATGTTCCTGGCCACTGAAACGTTCTCTCAGGAGTGTCATTGCTAGCTTACACAAGTGAAAGGGTGGAAAACACAATACGAATCTGAAAGAAGTATCTATAAAGCTAGTTTTTAAACGGCAAAAAGAGAGAAAATAGAAAGCTTCTGACAACGCGGATAGTTTTATAAAACCTTTATATTTCAGACGTAAAAGTCCATCTTCAGAAGTAAAAACTGTCTGCATAATTGGACATTTCCCAGACTATTTTTCTTCTGAAGATGTGGTTTTGCGTCTGAAATATAACGGTTTTATAAAACCATCCGTATTGTCAGAAGTTTTCTATTTTCTTTCTTTTCACCTTCTGCGATAGTACGATGCTTCAAGCGAACTACAACGCTCTTAGTTTTTAAACATTGAATGGCTGGGGGGGGGGGAGAATGAAATAGGAATCAAAGGGGTTCATAGGTAAAAAATAGTTGAGAACGACTGGTTAAGTGATGTAGTGGTTGATGGTAGCAGTGGTGTTGGTGTTGGTGGTTGTGGTGGTAGTTGCGGTAGTGACAACGGTGGTTATGGTAATGGTTGGCACGACGGTGTTGATAGTGATGTTAAAACTGTTAACAGTCGTGCACGTACGTAATGGTGGTGGTGGTGGTGGTGGTGGCGGTATTGGTGGTAGTTGTGTTGGCTGTGGAGAAGGGGTTGTTGGCGGTGAAGATAGTGTCGATGATATTAACAGTAGTGGTAGTGGCGATGGAGTGACCGAGACTTGTAGTATCGATGGTGAAGATAGATGAATGGCGGTGGCACGGCGAGTTGTTGCAGGCAGTTAGAAATGATAGAACAAGAGAGGGGTGGTGGTGGTGGTGGTGGAAATTATAGTGTCGGAGGTTAACGGTGAGGATAGAAAATGAAGATGGTGGCAGTGATGTTGAAGTGGTGGTAGAGTGAAGATGCTGGTTGGGTGAACTGGCTGAAAAGGATTTCGTTTCTAAAGAGATGGTGGTGGCAAAGTTGGTAATGGGTAAAGGGTAAAGACCTCCTTAATTGATCACAGGATTTCCCCTAGAAAGTTTCCCTCCGAGGCACAAGTCCGGGCAAGGTTGTTTATGGAAAACCAGCAGTCGCTCATGCATACCAGCTTCCCCTTCTCCACACCACCGATGTTATCCAAGGCAAAGGCAAAAGCCGATACAGCATGGCACCAGTGACGTCACAACTCATTTCCACAGCTGAGTGACCGGGAGCAACGTGAAATAGAGTGTCTTGCTCAAGAACACAACACATAGCCCGGTCCGAGAATCGAACTCACTATCTCATGCTTGGAAGCCCGACGCTCTAACCACCGAGCCATGTGCATTTGGTAAGTATGGTTTAAACCGCACCAGCACCCATCTACGGAATGGGGGATAACATACCTCCCGTTTAACATCTGCTTCAACAGAGATCACTCACTTGCAAGCATCTGTTTTTTAAAAAATCTTTTTATTTGTTTCAATTATCTGAATGCGGCCATGCTGGGGCACCGTCTTGAAGAATTTTTAGTCCAAGGTATATCTGACTATTATTTGGCATCTGCTGCGAGTGAATTGACTTGTCTTTCCTTCGTGGCATATCCATGAGTGGAGAAGTGGTAAGTGTACTTGGAGTTGAGTAGTTGCTTCTGGAAACAGCCCAGGCACAACAGACAGGGTTAAGTTACTGTCTCTGCAATACCGTCGACCACGACGTAAAAGGCCAGCCATGCCACTCCAGCATCAACCAAAACGGAATTCCATGACATACAAAGACCTCATTGTTGAGGTTCACTCACAATTTTTTCAAGAAGAACGATAACCTCTTCGTATGTTTTGCATTCACGTATGCCATCATAAGATGGGATTCATAACAGTTTCTAGTTTATCTGTATTGAGTTTTTTGATCGATGCAAGACAAGTCGAAAATGATCTGTGGTAGTGAAGCCAATTTTTGGTCGAGTCAGTCACATTGGCACCCACCATTGAGAATGCTTTAGTTAGGGTTGCGGCATCATTGTATGCATTAACATATTGTTATAGATCGTAGGTTAGTGAAGAAGAGAGCAATAAACAGTCAACGTAGGAAGCAGACTCTATTGCATAGAAATTCAGTAGAGGTCAGGATGAAAGGAGGGGAGAACAGTGAGTCTGAGTCAAAGAAAGGGAATAGAAAAGGGGGTGAAATGTTGTAAATGGTATAGTGGTGATGATGATGATAATGATGATGATAATGATGATGATGATGATGATGATGATGATGATGATGGTGATGATGATGGTGATGATGGTGATGGAACAGTTGGTGGTGATGATGCGGATGATGTTGATGGGACGATGATGATAATAGCGGCCATGATGATGATGATGATGATGATGATGATGATGATGATGATGATGATGATAATGATGGTAATGATTATGGTACTGGTTGGTGGTGCAGGTGGTGGTGGTGATAATGGTGGTGATGATTTTAATGTGATGATGAAGTGGATGACGTCGCCGTGCCGCCGCCTACGACGACGACGATGAGGATGAGGATGATGATGATACGACGATGAGGATGAGGATGATGATGATACGACGATGATAATCATAATGGTAATAGTGGCGATGAAGACAGATGGTGGTGGTGGTGGTGGTGGTGGTGGACGTGGTCGTGATG
>NC_142946.1:33587410-33599910 GCF_046866305.1 Octopus bimaculoides
TTATCAACTATATTATAATAAATATATTGAATCTTCATAAGGTATTGAGCATTTTAATTTTTTTTCTACGTAAAACAACTCAACAGTTTGTTATACATACATACATACATACATACATGCAAAGATATGTTCTGTTGTGGAAATCAGCTGCCCTCTGAATAGAAATATGGTTAGAAACATACAGAAGAAAGAGGGCATTTATGGACTTTTGATAAGGAATTTGTAAATCCAGTATCCAAGAGCAACAGGTTACATACGAACCCGCCTGGAGCAAAGTACGGTTGAACTTGGGAGAGAACGCAAACCCTTAATTGTATATGCTACAAATGATCACGACATCTGGGACTAAGCAAATTTGCAAGGGTTAAAACAAGATGCTTTCATTCATAACCTTGCTAATAAGTAGGTGCCCAGTCAAAATTTATCCTAAATTAAAAAGAAAAAGAGAGCAGACACACACACACACACACACGACGACAGGTAAATGGGTAAATGGACACCCCACATTGCATTGTTTTATGTTTATCTTAACTTGAAAAGGTCTATATTTTTTATTAATTGACATTTTTATATTTCATGTTCTATATGAGACTCTTTAATCCTGCCACATACAAAAGAATCTTTGGAACTGTCCAAGTTTCAAAGAGGCCGTATTGTGTGTCAATCTGAAGGTGGACTTAGCGTAAAATCGCAGAAAACCTTGGGATCTCGCTTTCTACAGTTAATAGGGTGATTGTGCAATTCACCATAGAGGTGAAGACGTCCACATCACCTTGCCCAGGTCGACCAGAGCCCTCTGACAGGATCCTTTGCTTTGTTAAGTGAAGTGTGGAGGATAATCCTCATTACAAGGCCTCTGACATAGCAGAACAAGTTGATGTCAGTCACAGAACAACTGTCAGGTATCTTCACAAACTTGGCTGCTATGGCAGAGCAGTAAGAAGGAAGCCACTTCTTCAACCAGCCAATATTTAGTGGAGAAAAGATTGGACCAGTGAGAGGATGGAGTGGTCGCTAGCATTTTGGGACATTGTCATATTCTCTGATGAGTCCAGATTTGCTGTATTTTCTGACAGTAGAGAGTGTGGGTTTGGAGACTCTGTGATCAAGAACATGATATGAAAAGATTGCTGCCAGTAATGAAACAAGGCAGCTATTCTGTGATGGTCTGGGGAGCAATTTGGAGCAATGGTCTATCAGAGCTGGTGGATGTGTGATGGAAACATAAACTCAGATAAATATGTGTCCATATTGCAGAAATAACTCCTTCCAATCTTCTCCAATGGTGAAATAATTAAAGAAGACTTTTTATTTTGGAAGATGGCGCTCCTTGTCACACGGCTAAAGAGACCCGAGACTGGTTGGAAAAGAATGGCATTAAAAAATTTCCATGGCCAAGCCAGTCAATACACATATGAACCCTATTGAACACCTTTGAGATATAATGGACGAGACACTTCGTAAAAAGAACAAGAAAGCATCCTCAAAGCATGAAACTTGGCAAGAAATTCCACAAGAGAACATTCGTCATCTGATCAGTAACATGCCTAATAGAATCCTTACATTGAAAAATGCAAAGGGGCTATCTACTAAATATTGAATATTCACATTATAATAATTAATAAATAATTTCAATGTATAATTTCAAGTTTAAATAAATTTTAATGATTAAAGGGGTGTCTATTTACTTCTGTCATGTCTGCGTGTGTTCTTTTATTCTTTTACTTGTTTCAGTCATTTCACTGCGACCATGCTGGAGCACCGCCTTAAAGGGCTTTAGTCGAAAAAATCAACCCAAGGACTTATTCTTTGTAAGCCTAGTACTGATTCTATCAGTCTCTTTTGCCGAACCGCTAAGTTACGGGGACGTAAACACACCAACATCAGTTGTCAAGCGATTGTGGGGGGAGAAACACACACACACACACACACACACACACACATATATATGTATTTACGATAAACTTCTTCCAGTTTCCGTCTACCAAATCCACTCACAAGGCTTTGGTCGGCCCGAGGCTATAGTAGAAGACACTTGCCCAAGGTGCCACGCAGTAGGACTGAACCCGGAACCATGTGGCTGGTAAGCAAGCTACTTGCCACACAGCCACTCCTGCGCCTATGTGTGTATATACTATATATATTTCTATGTGTGTGTGTATTTAATTATGTCTGTGTATATGTGTATTTAATTATGGTAAATTTGTAAAATATATATAAGCATTTATTTCATACCGAACAGTTTCGAAACAACGCCAAAACAACGCCAAAACAACGCCAGATCATATATTCAAAATAAATGGAAGTGGAGAGACAAGTTACTGAAGAGATTGCAAGAGTGCAATGAAATAATTTAACAAAAAACTATATAAATTAATAAAGGACTGAACCAATGCGTGTGTTTATTACCGGCATAATGCCTCTCCCAAGGTTTAATTGTATTTCTTTCAACACACGTATCCACATCAAGAATCTTGCACACGAAATACACATACGAAACATTTATTTATACATTGCGCAAATATTTGGTACAGAACTAAGGCAGAATCGTTAGCACACCTAAGGCACGATCGTTAGCACACCTAAGGCAGAATCGTTAGCACACCTAAGGCAGAATCGTTAGCACACCTAAGGCAGAATCGTTAGCACACCAGTCAAAATGCTTAGCGGCATTTGGTCCGTCTTTACCTTCTGAGTCCAAATTCCGCCTTTCAACCTTTCGGGGTCGATAAGTTAAATACATGTCAAACACTGGCGTCAAGCCCTCTCGCCCCAAATTTCAGGCCTTCTATCTGTAGTAGAAAGGATTATCTAATATAGAACTCTCTCTCTCTAACACAACAAGTACACACACACACACACACACACGCACGTACACACACACACACACACACACACACACACACACACACACACACACACACGTGAAATAAATCACTTCTAACTGCGGGTCTCGAGTTCAACCATTAAAAACGGTTTATCTCCTATTTCTCGAATACATTTATGGCTAAATTAAATTCCATAAATTAAACAAAAATGAGCTCAGAGAAATAACTCAGAGTGGCCAGTAACATGTATTTGAACTGCATAGACAAATACAGGTATACTAAATCCTATAGAGCATAAATTCTTCATTTATTAAAATTATCTCTGCCCTCGAGGGTGTATCGCAATGTCACAATTACTAAATGACGATTGAGAACAGCTCCACAGGAGAAAGGAAGATAATTTCACCAATGAAATGTTCTCTGCAGCTGACATGTCATTAAAAAAAAAGGCAGGCTTATTGTCTGAAGATAAGTATATGTCTATGTCCTTGGTTGCTGGCTGTTGATTAGGAGAGTTGTGCTGATGACGCCTATTGAAGCAGAAACATGTGTCAACGATTGTCCGCTTGGTATATCATCAGCCTTGAAGAATTCTTGAATATGTCCTTCTCAATTGGAGCTGCTCTCAATTGACGTTTTGTAATTATGACGCATCCTTTAAAGTCGGAGATAATTTTAATAAACCAAGGATTTATGTTTTATGTAATTTGATGTACCAGTATTGTGTGCGTGTTTATATATATGTGTGTATGTGTTCACCGACAAAATTCCGTGCTGTACGGAACTTTGTCAGTGGTCAGGCCGCGGTCTCAAAGCGACGAAAATATTTTGGCAAATTAAATTTGAATGTTGAAGTGAATCTAACGGTTTTGTGTGTTTTTAAATGGCTTAGAAACACCTTCCACGCTGCAATTGTTTTCGTTCCAGCACACGATCTCAGAATAGGTCACTTGCTATGCAAGTACATCTCCGTAATATATATATATATATATATATATATATATATATATATATATATATATATATATATATATATATATATATATATACATATACATATATCTTTTCTTTTACTAGCATCAGTCATAAGAGAGGGGTCAAGCTGCAGTACCGCATTTTGGATTTTAGCTGAACGAAACGACCCCAGAACTTGTGTTTTTTTTTTATCAACCTTGATACTTATTGTATTGGTCTTTTTACCGAACCGCTAAGTTACGGGAATCTAATCGCACAAACACCAACACCAACATCAACACCCGTTGTGAAGTGGTGACTGGGGACTAACACAGATACAAAGACACCCACGCACAAACACACAGACACACACACTTGCGACGGTCTTCTTTCAGTTTCCATCTACTAAATCTACTCACAAGGTTTTGTTCTGCCCAAGGCTACAGAAGAAGGCAAGGTACCACGCAGTGAGGCTGAACCCGGAACCATGCTGTTGGGAAGCAAACATCTATCACACAACCGCGTATATATGTATGTATGTATGTATGTATGTATGTATGTATACATATACATACATATACACACACACACACACATATATATATATATATATATATATATATATATATATATATATATATATATGGATTAAAACAGTTTGATTCAAATTCGTTGGTACTCTTGAGTTTCAAGTGTGATGCTAGTCGTCAGCCATTTTGAATTTGAATCAAATTCAAAATGGGTGATGATTAGCATCACGCTTGAAACTCAAAAGTACCAATGAATTTGAATCAAACTGTTTTGATCTATACATGTAACTCCCAATAGATTTGTTGAGTGCCCTTCTTTCGTTTGTCCTCTCATTCGTACACACACGCGCGTGCGCGCGCACTCTCGCATACACACACATACGTGCACGAACGAGTAAGCACATAAATGCAAAACAAGATGGAAATAAATTGTACCTAAGTACCGAAGGTATAGCAATATGCTTTTATTAAGACTACAAAAATTTTCACAAACTGTTACTCAGAGTTTCCCGCTACCGTTCGTCGGTACCGTCCGATGAAAGTCAACGTGAAACTCTGAGTGACAACTTATGGAAATTTTTGCAGCTTAAATAAAAGTATACGTGCACGCGCACACACTCACACACACACACACACACACACACACACAAATGCGCGCGCGCGCGTTTGTGTATGTGTATAAGATGTCCGTTTATTGCCATATGTGTATGCGTATAGTATGTGTATATTGGCAATTACAAAGTGTGTGTTACTTGGTTATATGTAATAATGCAAGTGAATTCTGAATCCTGTGTTTCGATTCTATATGGAAAGTTGGAAAATATGGAGATGACTGACTTCGACTCAGATAAAAGGAAACTTTTTTGCAGGGAGTGTTATATTATTACTGTAATAGCAGCGCTTTTTCCTATGAATAAAACATAATATACTTGTGAGCCATTGAAGGAGGTTTCACGAGGTAGCTTGTGATGATAGAAATGGCTACCACATCTCTCTCAAATCACACTCTGCTGTCTTAGAAAAGAACGAAGTTTTGTATAATGAGACTTTAGGGGTACTGTGTCTACGAAAAAGGCACGCTTGTCATGATTTGATCACCATTGATCATAGATCAGTTCGATCAGGGCTGACCAAGGGATAAACTACAACAGCAACACTAGCATGTAACATCTATAAGAGATAAGTTGTTCTATCTATCTATCTATCTATCTATCTATCTATCTATCTATCTATGCCTTTTTTTTCTTTGAATAGGCGCAGGCATGGCTGTGTGGTAAGAAGTTTGCTTCCCAGCTACACGATTCCGGGTTCCGTCCCTCTGCATGACACCTTGGGCAAGTGTCTTCTATTATGGCCTAGGGCCGACCGAAGTCTTGTTGGTGGATTTGGTAAACGGAGGCTTCATATATATATATATATATATATATATATATATATACATATATATCATATATATTCTGTTGTTTTTCTGTTATTTGGTGCTTTCCGGCGGTTGAATTAGGAATTTAGCTACTATTTCTAAACAGGTCGATGCGATTTCCGCATCCTCATTCATTGTACTAACCTTACATTTTATAGCTATATAACACTGTTAGACCTGTTGAACCGCCTATATTACTGCTGTTAATATCATCACTTAAAATTATTCACTGCAGATGAT
The DNA here is from genome assembly GCF_046866305.1 of Octopus bimaculoides. NCBI lineage: Eukaryota > Metazoa > Mollusca > Cephalopoda > Octopoda > Octopodidae > Octopus > Octopus bimaculoides. The sequence goes on from NC_142946.1 coordinate 33,593,383, forward strand.
ATTAACAGTAGTGATATCTTACTTCATGTGTGAACACTCGAATATTTTTGCTTATATATATGTATAAAGGGTTGAACAGACAGAACACAACAAAAAGAAAAGTTAGACGAAAGCAGAGCAAATGGGAAACTAGACGAAAACTTAACGGACGGGGTATATAGACAAAGACACGATACATGGAATAGTTGCAGCTGAGTTTTCCTCATTATCATTGAGACCACTCAATCCAGGAGGCGCCAGTGCTGTTATGAAGCTACCAGGAAAAAGCTTGCGAATGTATACTGAGACAGAAACAAACACAACATTATATAAATTCAACAGAAGAATTATGCATAAATAACACGAAACCTTACGGTTATATACAACAGAAGAAAAAGAATTATAATAATTATACAAATACCACAAATATAACAGAAAGAGCTTTGCAGCTATCAAACGAACTTAGTGTGGTAGCGCAGAGTGAAATGGAGTAAGTCCTAATGGACGTAGCAGGAGCTCAGACCAGCATGACCAGTCTGGTCAAAGGCAGGGCGAAAAAGAACAACACCGCCTTCATTGGACACCGGTCACATAGTACGGTAGAGGAAGTATATATATATAGAGAAAGAATGGGTTACAAAGATAGAGAGAGAGAGTGGGGAAGGAGCAGAGGGAATGGAGAATCAGAGTGAAAGTGAGAGAATAAAAAGGTAGAATGGAGGCAAGCAAGGGTGGAAAGAGAGGGTAAGAGTGGAGAAAAGATAGAGTAAGAGGGAAAGGGGGGATGGAAAGAGAGAAAACAGAAAGAAAGGGAGACAGAGAGAGAAGAGAAAGGTATAAGAGAGGCAAGCATGGGCGGAAAGAGAGAGTAAGTGTAGAAAAAGTGATAGTGTAAGAGTAGAGGTGGAAAGAGACAGAGTAAGAATAAAGAGTTTTAAGAGTCGCACAATAAATATTCAAGGAATATTTTTTATAATTAAGTAAACAAACAGGAAGTGCTTTGCGCTACATGGATGTATCAAGGATTGATCAGACAGAACACAACAAATATATAGTCATATTTTTTTAATATTCTTTTACTTGTTTCAGTCATTAGACTGCGGCAATGCTGGAGCACTGCCTTAAAGGGTTTTAGTCGAAAGAATCAGCCCAAGGACTTATTCTTTGTAAGGCTAGCACTTATTTTATCAGTCTCCTTTGCCGAACTGCTAATTTACAGAGACGTAAACACACCGGTTATCAAGCGATGGCGGACACACACACAAACACACACTATATATATATATATATATATATATGTTAATTCTCTAAATGAATTAACATTGCTTGTTTTCACCTTTTCGATATCAGTGAAGAATTTCACTGGAAAAGTAGATATAAGATTGCCAGGATTTTATCTCTCTCATCAAGGATCAGTGGCTATCGAACGCCGACGAAGGGAAATAGCCCTGAAACCCGGGTCCGTTCGTGCTACAGATCATGATGGGAGGGGTAACTTCCCTTGGCAAACAGGACACAGTAGTGTGTCGATAAGCCAGCTGGAGGAGATGTCCTCCTGGGGCTAAAAGCAACAGTAACATCCACCCCTAGGGGTCAGCCACACTTAAGTGGCAATATACTACACTTTATATATATATATATATATATATATATATATATATATATATATATATATATATATATATATATACATATACAATAAATATATGCGACGGGCTTCTTTCAGTTTCACAAGGCTTTGGTCGACCTAAGACTAAAGTAGAAGACACTTGTCCAAGGTTCCACGCAGTGGGATTGAACCCGAAACCATGTGGTTGAGTAGCTAACTTATCATACAGCCACGCTTTCGCCTCTCACTCTCTCACGCTCTTCCTTCCTCCCTCCCTCCCTCCCCCTCTCTCTATATATGTATATATATAATATTATTATAAAATCTGGTAATTAATCATATATTAATTAATATCGATTAATTATCAGGAGGCCAGCACATCTAAAGAATCAAAGAGATTCAGAAATAGTATCTGCAATCTCAGGGGATTAAGGTACATTTTAAAAAAATAACGTTGACCACTAACGTGGACAATTAATGCGCTAGAAATAGATCACATCTTGTGTCTATTAAGACCTAAATTGTTCTCAACATGAAATATAGCAGCATACCAAAACGTGAGCCGGCAAGACATTTCTATCTATCTATCTATCCGCGTCTATGTACTTACCTGTCGCACCAGGTAAGTATGTTAAGCCATACTTTTCTCCCTGTATCATATTAAAGTCAGGTTCTCACCTGGTTGACCTCCCTACTATCACACTTTTACCTGTTCAGCGTTACGATCATCTCTCAGAATTCAGGGTGACAGTGGGAGTAGAATAACGAAACGATAATGGTAGGTGTTGATGTGAAGGTGACGACGATGATGGATATTTAAGGGAAGAATCAGGTGTTTAAACGGTGGGACGGGGTATTTGTAAGGTGGGTGTGGTAGTTGTTGACATGCTCTATAAAGTACACTAAATGACATACTGTATTTCCTGTTGTTGTTGCTGCTGTGGTCTGCTGGTTCTTGTAATAGTTGTTGTTTTTGTTAATGTTATTGTTGCTGCTGCTACTGGTGATGATGATATTTTTGCTGAGTAGACTCCGCCATCTCCACCTCTACTACCCCAAACACCACCACCACCATACACAGAGACGCAAATAGGACAGACAGGCAGACACACACACGCACATACACATACACATACGTACACACACACTCATAATTTTCCTCTATCTATCTATCTATCTATCTATCTATCTATCTATCTATCTATCTATCTGTCTGTCTGTCTGTCTGTCTGTCTGTCTGTCTATTTATCTATTGTCTGTCTGTCTGTCTGTCTGTCTTTCTGTATGTATGCATGCATATATGTAGATATATATGTATCTATGTATTTATGTATATATTTATCAAAAAGCCTTTTCATTCTAATTCATCTTTCATTTCCTTAAACTATTGTTGTGTCGACATCCCCAAGCGAAGAAGTAGGCTCGACCAAGACATATAAATAGAGGTAGTCTGACCGTGGTAGGAGTGGGTTGATAGTGGACTGACACTGGACTGACATTTGAGTAGCCGTCGTGTTGCGGTTGAGCAGAGATCATCCAAAGGTGCTAGATAGCAGTAGCCTGAGACATAACAACTATAAAGCACATCTGTCAAACATATCGAAAGAAGGTAAATGAGCAATACCTTCTAAGTTCATTTCGATTAAATTTGAATGTACTGTTTTGATTAAACGGCAGGATTTCAAAAGAATGTTTTGAAATTCCTTGCTTGTAGTTAATTATAATGATGTTCTTAAATATACTGACTTGCACTGTGGAAAGGTTTATAAAATAAAGTACTGTGGTCGATTCATTCGATTAAAAATTCTTCAAGGTGGTACCGCATTCACCAGTATATATAATTGTGCTGTAATAGAACTAACAGATTACACCTTAGAACGTTTCAGGGCAGGTCAAAAAAATCAACTCTAATGTAAGCATATATATATATATATATATATATATATATAGGGAGAATTCACAAAAAAAACTATTGTTGTGTCGACATCCCCAAGCGAAGAAGTAGGCTCGACCAAGACATATAAATAGAGGTAGTCTGACCGTGGTAGGAGTGGGTTGATAGTGGACTGACACTGGACTGACATTTGAGTAGCCGTCGTGTTGCGGTTGAGCAGAGATCATCCAAAGGTGCTAGATAGCAGTAGCCTGAGACATAACAACTATAAAGCACATCTGTCAAACATATCGAAAGAAGGTAAATGAGCAATACCTTCTAAGTTCATTTCGATTAAATTTGAATGTACTGTTTTGATTAAACGGCAGGATTTCAAAAGAATGTTTTGAAATTCCTTGCTTGTAGTTAATTATAATGATGTTCTTAAATATACTGACTTGCACTGTGGAAAGGTTTATAAAATAAAGTACTGTGGTCGATTCATTCGATTAAAAATTCTTCAAGGTGGTACCGCATTCACCAGTATATATAATTGTGCTGTAATAGAACTAACAGATTACACCTTAGAACGTTTCAGGGCAGGTCAAAAAAATCAACTCTAATGTAAGCATATATATATATATATATATATATATATATAGGGAGAATTCACAAAAAAACAGACGAAGACAGGTGGTGTAGACAACAAACAGATGTATTAGTTTAACGCTCGGGAAGTGAAAAAGTCTTTAACGTTTCTAGCTTACGCTCTTCCACAGAAAGGAATACAGAAAGAAACAAGGATAGTAAATAAAGAATGTGTAGTGGCTAGCGATCTACCATGGTGAATGCCGGACAGAGGAGTCACACAGGAGAGTTAGGAAGAAGGGGAGATAATAAAGTAGTGGTGATCCCAAAACGAAGGTGCGCAGGCGTGTGTATAAGAGAGCATGTACGTGCGTATGGAAGAAGGCTGATCTTCACGTGTGCGTGAGCATGTGTAGGTGTGTGGATGATGGTGTGGGGCTGGGAGGTGGTCAGTGCAAGTGTGTGCGTGGTGGTGTAATGTGATGTGGTGTTGTGTGTTATGGTGGTGTACGGTGTGATTCTGTGTGGTGTGGTGGTGTTTGGATGTGGGAGAGGCGAGAGTGGGGTAGAGGTGGGGTATGTGAGAGTGGCTGTAAGGGATGTGGTGAGGGTGGCATGGGATGGATAGGGAAGGTGGGGTTGGATTGTGTAGGTAGGGTTACGAGGGAAAGTGAAGAGAAGAGAGAAGGTGGGTAGGAGTGAAGAGAAGAAGTAGGATATATATATATATATATATATATATATATATATATATATATATATATATATATAAGCAATGTTAATTCTCTAAATGAAGTATTAACAGTGACTGCACGATAAAGTTATCCCTCTCACCATGATCTGTAGCACGAACGGATCCGGATTTCAGGGTTATTTCCCTTCGTCGGCGTTCGACAGCCACTGACCTTGGTGAGAGAGACAAAAACCTGGCAATCTTATATCTACTTTTCCAGTGAAATTCTTCACTGATATCGAAAAGGTGAAAACAAGCAATGTTAATTCTCTAAATGAAGTATTAACAGTAATTGCACGATAAAGTGTAGTATATTGCCACTTAAGTGTGGCTGACTCCTAGGGGTGGATATAACCCTGAAATCCGGGTCCGTTCGTGCTACAGATCATGGTGAGAGGGATAACTTCCCTTGGCAAACAGGACACAGTCGTGTGTCGATAAGCCAGCTGGAGGAGATGTCCTCCTGGGGCTAAAAGCAACAGTAACATCCACCCCTAGGGGTCAGCCACACTTAAGTGGCAATATACTACACTATATATATATATATATGTATATGTTAGAAAGATGGAATGAACAGACAAACGGAGTTGGAGTGGATGGTAACAGGCAGCTACAACACTTCTTTTGTTTTAGTCACAGTTCGAGAAGATTCAGAGGTAAACCAACCAGAGCATTTATTGTGTATGCCTGTTACATTACGCCATTATATACAATTTTATCTATCTATCTATCTATCTATCTATCTATCTATCTATCTATCTATCTATCTATGCGTATGTATACACACAAACACACACATACTGCACATATGTATATTAAACACACACAGGTATATAGATATATATAAATATAAATATATCCATTTCCAAGTAAGTTTATATATATGCTTATATGCATACCTACATATACATACATACAGGGGTTGGACAAAATAATGGAAACACCTAGCACCATAAGTATCATAATAGTGAAATATTTATAAAACCGTCAAGAGCTATGTTTTTCTAAAACTGCTGTTTCTTTTCAGATATCACCAGAAAAAGGTAATTAAAAGTCATTAAAATGACAGATCTATCGGACTTTCAAAGATATAAAATTGTTGGTGCTCGTATGGCAGGCGCTAGTGTAACGAAAACAGCCGAAATGTTTGGTATATCAAGAAGTACTGTCTCGAAAGTAATGACAGCCTTTGAGAAAGAGGAAAAAGACCTCGTACAAACAAAACTCCGGAAGATAAACCAAAGCTCTTACGCGAGTTGTTAGAAAGGATCACAAAAGTACAGTTCCCAGAATTACTGCAGAGATTAATGACTACCTCAAGAACCCAGTTTCCACAGCATCTGTTCGCCGGGAGCTGTACAAAGCCAGATTTCACGGGAGGGCTGCAATCAGAAAACTACTACTTTCAAAAACAAACGTTGCAAAGCGTTTAGAGTGGAGTAAAAACCTACAAAATTGGTCCCAAGAGCAGTGGAAGAATGTTAATTTCTCGGACGAGTCATCCTTTACCTTATTTCCGATCACCGGCTGAGTATAAGTGTGGAGGCAGCCAAAAGAAGCATTTGATCCAGACTGCCTTCTTCTAAATGTTAAACATGGAGGAGGATCTGTGATGATTTGGTGGTGGTGGTGGAGGCTATATCTTGGAAATCCGTCGGCCCAATGGCTTCCCTTCATGGCAGAATGAATAATCAAGACTATTTAAGCATTTTATCTGATCAAATTCATCCTATGGTTGCGGAACTA
>NC_142946.1:33604910-33622410 GCF_046866305.1 Octopus bimaculoides
AAAAACTTTTAACTGATTATGAAACCAGTGGTATACCGTTAAGATTTACAGAAATGTCATTTCTCAATGGTATAGAACCAGTATTTCCTTGGATGTAACCATCCCTTTATGAGGTTCACTTATCCTCTATATATATAAGGACTTATTCAAACACTTTGAATGGATGATAATGACTACACATCTAAACAATGTTACCACAGGTGGAAAATTATGATGTCGAAACAATTGTAGTGATTTTAAAATAATGTCGTGGATTCCATTTTCTATCATTTATGTATACATATACATATGTATGTATGTATGTATGTATGTATGTATGTATGTATGTATGTATGTATCTGTCCGTCTGTCTGTCTGTCTGTCTGTCTGTCTGTTTGCCTGTCTGTCTGTCTAGCTAACCATCTGTCTGTCTGTCTATCTATCTATCTTATTTTCATATATGGTCCTTATTTTCATACATGGTCCTTATTTAACTCGGAGTTACTCGCACAGATGTAAGACCTTATAGTTATAAGAAATTGGAACACTCTATTGACAAGATACCCTTAACGTTTATTTACCAAACCATTTTCCATGGTGCTACTCACTGTGTCATTGAGGAGTTACAGGTAAAACGTGAAGTACCAATTAGCTAGCACTGAATCTCATGTATTAAGTGAATGAGGATACTTTGGGGGTGTTCGTGTTTTAATTTAAGTAGAAACCCTTTTGTGAAGAGAACGGATACAGAAGCAGAATTATCAACATTTATAAGTCAAGGACGCGAAGTGAGTTGACAAAGAAGTGGAATCAACGACGGTTATAAGTCAAACATGTAAAGAGAGTAAACACAAGAAATGAATTATTGACGGCTGAAGGTCAAGAATGGGAAGAGCATGGACAAATAGTAGAATATTGACGGTTATGGGTCAAAGATGGATTAAGTAGTATTCTAATACATTTCACTTGAGTGAGAATAGCCAGGCTTTATTGTTCTCTGGTCATTCTATCAAGTAGTTAGATGTATATAGGACTATAATTATCAAGTATTTAAATATAGTCTAAATATTTAAACTATATCTATGAAATATTTAGATGTGTATAGGACTATATTATCTAACATGTCTTTTCTTAAGACGGCTGAATATAATTTGAAATTGCTTTGGCTGTCATTTCTAGCAGTTTGGGTAACCACGTAGAAACATCAGGATCGACTGGCTACTCAAAAGCTTCCTTTCTTATTGCAGAAACTCCTACATGAACTCTGGTTGCAATTTTTATCGCTTACTGTTGGCATATTGTTTCTGTTGTTGTTAACGTCCTTACGTATGCTGCTGTATATGTTTAGCTCCAGGTGAGCTCTGATCGAGTAGAAGTTTGGTCAAAGGGATTCCAACTGTGACCATTCAGTTTTTTTAAGCAGAGTGTCACAGAGGACCACATTATCCAATATATTCTTTAAAGACGGTAGAATATAATTTAAGGAAGATTTGGCTGCTATTTCTAACATGGCAAGCGTCCACTTAGAGACATCGTTGTTATCTTCTCATCACAGATGTTTTTGATGATGATGCTAGTAATGATATTTTCATAACAGGTTTCAAATTTGGTACGAAACCATTTCACTTCTCTTAACATCATCCATACCATTTAGTATGTTGAACGTTTAGAAAGTGAACTACTCATCCTTCAACAATGATTTCACAGACTAAATCAGTAGTTCTTAAACCATTTTTTTTTGCTTATGGACCCATTTGAGTCCTATTTTACTCAGGGAGGAAATCCTTCATAAACCATTCGATATCTAAAAAAAACTCCTATTACATTTTATGATTAAATACTATTAGGAATTATGTACAAAAATGTTTAAATGTTTTGTGTATTGTAGAAATGCGACTGGTTTTATTATACATAAATTTTTACAACAAAATCTTATATGGATCTCCAAGGACCAAATGGACCCTGGTTGAGTACCACTGGTCTAAATAGATAAACAGAGAGACCGACAGATAAAGGGAGAGAGAGAGGAATGGAGAACGGGAGAACGAGAGAGAGGAAGAAAGAGAGAGAGAGAGCGAGAGAGAAGGAGAGCGAGAGAGAAGGAGAGCGAGAGAAAGGGAGAGCACGAGATCGTGTTTTAGTGGTATCAATATATTTCGCCATCAATGCTCCTAAAAAATTTTAAACTCCACCGAATTTCTTTTATACACAAACCATTACAATAACTAAATTTAATTTGGTAGAAAAGTGGACGCACCGAGTGTGTATATATGTATCTATGCATGCATGCGTGTATGTATGTATATAATGTATGTATGTATGTATGTATGTATGTATGTATGTGTATGTGTATATGTGTGTGAGTATGTGTGTGTATGTATGTGTGCATGTGTGACTGTGTGCGTGTGATTGTGTAAATAGTGGGGGTACAATATGTTTAGAGACGCGCATACATTAAGTGTGACTCTGTTTTGACAGAAATTACTAAAAACAATTTTTAAAAATCTTGATAAAGCCATTGTCCTTTATGTATAATCAATCATCTTCAGCACTGACAAAGGTTGAACATTACTTCCTTATATACTGTGTGCGTATACATGTATGTATGTATGTATGTATGTATGTATGTATGTATGTATGTATGTATGTATGTACGTGCGTAATTTATGTATGCATGCATGTATGTGTGTGTGTATGTATAAATAGATAAATGTATATATACAGGGGTTGGACAAAATAATTGGAACTTAACTCCAATATTTCAATGAGCCATTATATTACGGATGTCCATCCAAATTTCATAGTGAATGTTTTTTTTTTGTATTGTAGATGGTTTTATTTATCCAATTTGATGATTATTTCTATCGCTTTTTCAGATCGTAGTTTAAATTAAGCTAAGAAGCGTGACCTCACTGAGTTCGAAAAAGAGCACAATGTTGGAGCTCGAATGACAGGAGCTTCCGTCACCAGAACAGCTGAACTGCTTGGTTTTTCGAGACCTACCATATCAAGGACCATGACTGAATTTGAGAAGCAGGGCAACACCTCCAGCAGGAGGAGTAAGTCCGGCAGGATTTCGAAGCTCACTGAAAGAGACCGACGAGTGGAGATTCAGAGCGTTTAGAATGCTTTTTATGCTTTGATACTGGTGATACATTTCCATCTTCGGTCTCTAGCTCCTTACAAACTTTGTAGACGAAAGATCCGGCAACTTTTAAAAATCGAGATATTTCTAAATCGCTATGCTCAGCCTTTATAACCACAATAACAGCATGCCTCTTCATTTCTTGAGTAAGCTGAGGGTCTGCCATTATTGTTTTCTGAAACAAAGTTTATACAAAGAGTTAGCCAAAAATGCAGCAATGACCCAAAAAAGGTATGTCCTCAAATAACTTACGCACCCTATATATATACATACATATATCTATAGATGTATATGTATACATATACGCACACACATACATACATGTATATGTATATGTATATTATTTATATATATATATATATATATATATATATATATATGGGAGAATGTACGAAAAAAAAACAACAGACGAGGACAGGTGGTGTAAACAACAAAAGGATGTATTAGTTTGACGCTCGGCAATACAGAAAGTCTTTAACGTTTCGAGCTACGCTCTTCAACAGAAAGAATACGGAGAAAACAAGGAGAAAATCACGGAGAAAAAAAATTGAATGGTCTTTGGTCAACGATCCATCATGGCTTCTACGCTTCTACGTATATATATACTCATATGTATGTCATTGTTCAATTTTATTTCAAGATTTCTTGCCAATAGGGAAAGAACCGGTTTCTAACCTAAATCCGAGGCTCCTTCATTGGAATTTCAACATCAACAACTGGGTATTTTTGTATGCATGTATGTATGTATGTATGTATGTATGTATGTATGTATGTATGTATGTAGACTTGTATGTTTTGTTTTATGTATGTATTTTCATGCATATAGTTGCATATCTGGACATGCTCATATATATTTAAATGATAAACTTCTGGAAAGTTTTACAGATGTTTACAGTTCCAGTGATTCTGTAGTCTTCGAATTAGCTTTCTCCTTTCTGGTTTTGAGAAACCTAATTTCTCAAGATTGGTACTTAAGCAGTGTGTTACATCTCTCAGAGCTTCAATAAGTACAGGTATAAACCTGAACTTGTAATCTGGATAGAGTAACAGCAGATTTATCAATAGTTCAGCGTAGATATTCTCTTTTTCACTGATCTTCAGCTTATGTTAATATCCGCTGGGCAGCTAATTTCCACAACTGTACACAATTTCTCTTCTCTATCCCAAATCGGTATATCAGGTCTGTTGTGATTACATTTTGTTGAAGTCTTTACTGGGACATTCCATCAGTACTCCTTTTTATTATGAGTGGTTATGGCTTCTGCCATACGGTTCTTATTTCTTTGTCCTCGGGATTTTATTATAGAGTGTCTTAGCTACAACATCATGCCTTATCGGTAGATAATATCGTGATGACATTTTCGGACAACTGCTTATGATGTGGGAGATATCTTTGGTGTTAACTCCACAAAGTCTGCGTCGGTTGTCACATTTTACTGCTTTTCCTGCATCTCTGTCCCTTTTGTGCATTAAGTATTTGGTTGGTATTTCTTGTTCCTGGATTGCAAACGCATATCCTTCGAAGTGGGAGGTAGTAATCTGGCTATTGGTCCATGATAGACTGCTTTGATGATCAATGTTTCTATCATCTCGGAGCTTTCTACTAACATATCCATGCGTGGTCTTTAGCTCATATAGGCTCATCCTTTCATCTAATGATACGTTGCGGTAGAGTCGTGCGACTTCTTTGGGCATGTATTCTAGGTTATCAGACAAGGAATGTTGCTCAAGAAGTTGCCTTCCAAGTCTTATGATGCTATCAGCCTCATGTATGCAAACTTGGCCAAGGGATGCACTTCGACACTTGGTGGTTAAAAGATGTTGCCGAGGGATATGATACGACATTCAAAAGCATTTTGGATCGATGTTAAGCCTCTGCCGCCTTGCCTTTGTTCTAGGTAGAGGCGGTGTACGTCACTGTTTATGTGGAAATTATGTGTGCTTGTTAGTATTTTTCGGGTTTTCACATCAATGACTCGGATCTCATCAAGCGTCCAATCAAGCAGCCCAAATGTTGGTATGAGTACTGGCACTGCAAACACATTGTGGACCACTGTTTTATTGAATGCAGAGAGTTCTGAGGTCCAAATCTTCTTTATTCGGCTGCAATATTCTTTAGTGACACGTGTTTTGTTACAGGTGCCTCTATATGTATGTATGTATGTATGTATGTATGTATGTATGTATGTATGTATGCATGTATGTATTATGTATGTATGCATGCATGCATGTATGTATGTATGTATGTATGTATCTATCTATCTATCTAGTGTTAGGATTAAATTTGACGATTCTTTATGTCGCTCTTTTTTTTCAGGAACAACTTGATGTACTAGTGAACAGTGAACGGCGTTGAAGAGCATAAAGATTAAACTTGCAGCTGAGAAAAAGTTAGCCGATATGGAGGACTGGACGCCATCTGAATATTGGAAAAAATTATCTGTCTCATGATGATTTGTGCCAGGTATCAAAATGCTGACATCTAGACTGTTGCTCAATGCTCTGTGAACACTGTAAAGGCTGTAAGATGTGACATGGCCAACAGGAAGGGACACAGCAAGTGTTCTGACTGCGTTCGCAAGCCAGAATTCGTCTCTAAATTTTTCAACAGGGCCTTAGACTCAATTCAGACGACTATGTGAAACTGCTAAAGGCTCTGGTCAATCCTCGAGTGGACAGGCTTGCTGCTGGAAGGCCATATGTGTGGCAACACAATTCGGATTTTCGCCATAACTCCGGAAGAGTCAGAAGCGATTGTTGGAGAATTTCTGCGACTTCACCAGACCCAATTCTGGCCTTCTAACTCCTACCCCACCCCGATTGTTATCTCAAGGATCAGTACGTGTTCAGCGCGGTTGAGAAAGACACGAACCGCTCTGCCTGCAACGCCAACGCCAAACTGGTGATTAAGATCAAAGAGGTGTTCGAAGATCTTGCCAGGGACGCAGTGAGAAATGCATGCTCCCGGTCCAGAGCCGTCTTGAAGCCGTGGTCGAAGCTGAGGAGGCTCCTTCGAGTGAACAGTTATCTCTCAGCCATAATGTAGCTATCTAGTTGATTGATATCTTCTGATTTTTTAAATACTTTTATTTTTGGATGGGATGATCGCTAGCTAATAAACTTTTTTAATTTTCTCTTTCTGTTTAATTCTGTGTTCCTTTCTATTGAAGAGCGTAGGCTCGAAACGTAAAAGACTTTCTCACTTCCCGAGCGTTAAACTAATACATCTATTTGTTGTCTACACCACCTGTCTTCGTCTTTTGCTTTGTTTGTTTTTTGCATATTTCAACTATATATATATATATATATATATATATATATATATATATATATAGTGTGTGTGTGTGTGTGTGTGTGTGTGTGTGCGCGCGTGTGCGTGTGCGAGCGTGCGTGTGTATGTTTGTATCAGCATGGTCAATTATGGTGTTAGAGTAAAATTTGAAAAATTTTTCCAGTGTCATTTCTGGTGTTTTCGAAATTTACGTTGCACAATCCGATTTCCAGTTGCAAATTTATCAGCATTTCAAATATGAAAAACTAAGATCTACTCTCAGTGTGTGTATGTATACACACTCCTACGCCCATAGATATAAGCATATATGTATGGGCGTAGGGGTGTCTTATTCATCCTCGGTGGTATAGACGTCGAGCGAGTCAGACTGTCTGCATGCTATTCCAGTCTCAAGGTCGAGCGTGACGACACACTACTCATGAGTTTATTTTCCAACCATAAATTATACGAACTACGGCCGAGATTGACCGTATGGGTGGGTGGGCCAACGTCCCTTGTGTGAGCGACAGTATGTGTTTGTATGTGAGTATACGCATCCTAATCTAAGCATGCTAGCTAAACAACCTTTCGTCCCTTAGATATTACAACCTGCATATCATTCAACCACGGTAGTGGCTGAATATATTCTTAAGTCCATCATTTCGTCAATCGCAGCAGCTTCCAAGCTTCACCACTAATTATACCTGTATAAACTTGGAAAATGGATGCCTCATGAATTGTCCGAAATCCACCACTAATCCCGAGTTGACATCTGCTCTTCTCTCCATTCTCGCGAACTCATTTCACCCTTTTTGGATAGACTTGTGACTGGTGACAAAAAATGAATCTTCTATCGAAATGTTAAGTGTCGTAAACAGTGGCTTGTTAAAAGGGAAAAAGCTCAACCACAACCGAGAAGGGAACTTCATGGGAAAAAGGTTCTTCTCTCTATCTGGTGGGATTGCAAAGGAGTAATTCACTTTGAATTGTTACTACCTAATGCAACAATCAATGCTCAAGTCTACTTGTCAACAATTAGAGCGTTTGAACCAAGCTTTGAAGAAAAAAAGACCCGCTTTAGTGAATCGAAAAGGTGTGATGTTTCACCAGGACAATGCGCGACCCCACACTGCAAAGATCCCATCACAGAAGATCGAAGAACTTGGTTGGGAAGAAATTCCTCATCCACCTTATCCTTTCGACCTTGCTCCTTCAGACTACCATTTGTTTCGTAGTTTACAGAATCATTTGGGGGACATAACTTTTGCAAGCCAGGAGGAGGTCAAAACTGACATTTCAGAGTTCTTCGCTTTGAAATCAAAAGAGTTTTACATTGATGGGATTAAAAAGCTTGTAAATAGATGGAAGGAAGTCATAGATAATCAGGGAAAGTACATTGATGATTAAATTTCAATTAAATATAACGTTTGATCACATGTTTTCTTTATTTAAAATTCGGACAGAACTTATGGGATGACCCGATACTTCTAGTAAAGCAAAGAATAAGAAACTTTTTACTTAACATATTGCAGCTAAAATTAAAATTTGAATATTAAAGCATATTTTATTATAGTTTGCATATAACACTATACTTATTTAAGTAGAATTTGGCTAATTTACTACCTTAAATACAGAAAAAAATTGACTAATTAGACAAACTTAAAAATTAGCTGAAAAGTTTTATACAATAAATTTAAAAGACGAGAACTGTAAAGAGTGATAAATTAGAAGAACTGGTATTCTTTGCTGCAATATTTTAAGTAAAAAGTTTCTTATTCTTTACTTTACTAGAAGTAATAGTTTGTCCTATACTTTTCCAGGTGTAATAACTTGTCCTGTACTTTTCCAGGTTTATAATCTTAAGAATATTACTTTTCATGCTCGCATTTTTCCATGTAATATATATATATATCTCCCTTCTTTTAGTACCATTCCTCTGCCTTAAACCCAACGTAGCTCAGTCCATCCCTGTCCATCCATTAACTTTCCCTACGAACATTTCACTTTTTCTACCAACAATTATTTGTCTATATTTACAAGTGTTTGCAACTCTTATTGAATAAAGATAATAGTAATTGAAAATTGTAGCGATGTTTCATTCTCTCACCAGACGGGCATATAACAACATGACAGTCAAAACTCAGGATCTTTAACGAGACACAACTTTATGCATAGATGTACCTGATGAGACCCAGACTGCAAAATGGATGCAACACATGTCGAACGGAGCCTCACCCATAAGGGACAGTAGCAGGATGGGTTGAAACGACCGTTGTGCAAAATAAAGATTAATCCCAAATCCACCTTCTCGTTACTTTAATAATAAAGCATATTACTCTATCTCCAGCATTCGAGTACTTTTTTTCCCACTTTGTTTCACATTTATGCGCTTACTCTTGTGTGTATATATATATATATATATATATATATATAATCATAAATATATAGGGATTGACAGTAACCTGCTTCTCCAACATACTGAGAATTCAGAAATAGCAGTCAAAGAACTACTGATTTCAAAACTACAAATTATTACTCCAGATTGATAGCGATATTTTATTACTAATTGACGATTCCCTGCCCTGCATATCTATATATATATATATATATATATATATATATATATATATATATATATATATAAAACCTTCGTATTAATAATTGAATTCTTTCTTTCCGGGTAGACTGATATCTGACACTTCAAAGAAGACTTCAGAAATGACTAATAGTGACTTCCCTTGAAAAGGGACAAAATCTCGCATTATGGTGTTATCAAGTACCTTCAGAAAAAGGGCTTCGCCCCCAAAGACATTCATGCTGACATGCTTGCTACATCAGGGAATGTTGCATATCCCGTGAGAGAGTTGAAAATATTTTGCATTGTGAACTTGGCACCTAATCAAAAGCGCACCAGGCTGATCACATCACGGGAAAATCTAAAATCTGATTTCTTTGAACGTTTCTTTAGCCAGAGTGAGTGTTGGGTTCATCACTTTAGACCAGACACAAAGAGACAATCCACGCAGTGGAAACACCCCCTTCCTCAACTGCTCCAACGAAGGCCAGGAAAGTGAAAGCCTCAGTTTTTTGGGATGCAAAAGACATAGTTTTTATTGTCTATCTTCAAAAGAGCAAATCATCAATGGAAAGTACTATGCCAACCTGCTAAGGCGGGTACGAAAGGTTATCAAGATCAAACGCCCAGGAAAACTGACGAAAAGGGTCTTGTTTCATCAGGACAATGCACCGTTACACAAATCCTTGCTTTCAATGGCTGCTGTGTGCGACTGTGGCTTTGAACTGGTTGATCCCTCTTCCTATACTCCTGATTCATCTGGCTGTTATCTGCTTTCCCACATGAACAAAAACTTGGCTGGGAACCTGTATCGCAGTGATGATGACATCGTATCTGCTGTTGATGACATTTTTGAGCAACAAGATGAACGCTTCACCTAGGGGATCCAGGCACTGCAACGCCGATTAACAAAGTGTGCGGGCCGCAAGAGGAATTATGTTGAAAAATAAACCTCATTTGATCACATTCCATAAGAGTATCTTGTCAGCTTATGACCTTTTCGGCCGTCCCTCGTATGTATTGATAATTCAGTTTAAAAAGAAAAAAAATTTTGTCACTTACTTCAGTGGTAGAACTAATAAGGAGACCCACGAGTTGAACTTCTTTTATAGGTGAAAACTTTCAAAGTATTTTGCCAGGGATATCATTCACGTATGAACCAAAGTAGCTAAACTGTAGTCACACTTTTTCGCACATTTCATCAATATGCATAACTTTTAATACATGAATGAATTGCTGTCGTTTTCGACGGCGCAGGCTCACCAGCGATTAAATGAAATAATAGATTGAGGACTATTTATCAATTAAATAAATAAGTTATTGTTGTAGCCTAAAAGAAAAAAAAAGAAGAAATTATAAAACAATTTAAATGACACTCTCCCTGCATATTTAGTTCTCTTTGCCTCCAATCCTAGAAAGCATTTTTGATCAAAAATTTATATAATCTTTCTGTACAAATCTCTATCAAATGTATGAAACGTATTTTATTTAAATACCAGTTTCAGCTTATTTCTTCTAAAATTATGACATTTTTGATGGCACGGGTATACTAGTTAAATACATATAGGCAAAACATAAATTTGTACACATAGACATATACATAGATACAAACACATCTACACACACACACACACACACACACACACACACACACACACACACACACACACACACACACACACACACACACACATAGAGTAAATATATATATATATATATATATAAAACATATATACAAATATATATATATATATTTACACAAATACATATATATATATGTGCGTGTGTATACATATATATGTATATATATATAAATATACATATATACAGAGATGTATATATATGTGTATGTGTATATATTTATATATCCATTATATGTATATAGGCATATGTATATATATATATACATATATTTGTATATATGTTTTTTGTATATATATATATATGTATAAATATATACATATATATATTTATATATATGTATACATACATACGCACATATATATGTGTGTGCGCGTGAGTGTGTATATATATTATGTATATATATATATATATATATATATATATATATATATATATATATATATATAAATATATATATCTAGATGGCTGTGTGTGTGTGTGTTTGTAAAAACTAAAAAACATATTTCATATCTCAGCCCCTTCAATATATAACCTCCCCCATACCACCATCTCATTTCTATTCTTCATCCAAATATTACTTTATATTCGTTTTTCTTTTTTTATGATACACATGTTATTATTTTTCTTTCGCTGAATTCAAGAACAGAGAGAATAAATATATATAAAAATAAAAAAAAATCATGAAAAGCCCTCGTCTTGTGTCACACCAGGGGAACCATCATTTTTTGGAGTATTTGAGCAGAAAAATCATATCTTTTTTAACTTCTGCATTTTTTTCATCTTTAAGCTGTAAGTCACACACACATGCATACGCACGCACACAGTCACAAAAACTCACACACGTGCACACGCACACACATACACACACATGTATATATATGTATATACATACATATTTATATATATTTATATATGCGTGTGTGTGTTTGTATTAATGTGTCTATGTACATATATGCGAGTGTATGAATGTATATGTGTATGTATGAATATATGTGTGTGTGTATATATATGAATGCATCCACGCCAACGCTACGGTTTTTTGTTGATGTTTTATTAAATACACAACGATATAGAGCACAGAGAGAGATAAATAGTGTGCACTTTATAATAAATCTCCTATTGCTGACGTCCTCAAACGTTGTGATATTAAATAAGTGTATACAGCAGCAGTATATTTATTATTATATATAAAATATTCAGTGTTTCTACGATGAATATCGTATGAAGAATAAAGACTTGTGTTGAGATTATTTTTTGAGGTGAACAGAAAAAACATTCATCAATTTATCATGTTTTGTTCGGAGAAGAAAAAATGAATGAATGAATGGATAAATAAATAAATAATAAATAAATAAATGATAATAATGGTTTCAAATTTTGCCACAAGGGCAGCCATTTTGGGGGAGGGGATAAGTCGATTACATCAACCCCAGTGTTTCACTGGTACTGAATTTATCGACCCCGAGAGGATGAAAGCAAAGTCGACCTCGACGGAATTTGAACTCAGAATGTAGATGATGGGCGGAATACCACTGAACATTTTTGCCCGGCAAACTAACGACTCTGCCAGCTCGCCGCCTTAATAATAATAATAATAATAATAATAATAATAATAATAATAACAATAATAATAATAATAATAATAATAATAATAATAATAATAATAATAATAATAATGATAATAATAATAATAATAACAATAATAATAATAATAATAATAATAATAATAATAATAATAATAATAATAATGATGACGATAATGATGATGATGATAATGATTTCAAATTTTGGCACAAGGCCAGTAATTTCAGTGGGTAGGGTGCAAATTGATTACATGGACCCCAGTGATCAATCGATACTTATTTTATCGACCCCGAAAGGATGCAAGGCAAAAGTGATCTCGGCGGAATTTGAACTCAGAACATGAAGACGGATGAAATTCCACCGAGCATTTTGCCGAGTGCGGTAACGATTCTGCCAGCTCGCCGCCCTAACAACAACAACAACACTGATGATGGTGATGATGATGATGATAATGATGATAACCCTTCATTTTGTTTTGCTTTCGGAGCCCATTCATACAATATTTTACGAAGGAATTACATTTGTGCGTGTGTGGATGTATATACATAATTATATATAAAAAGAAGTGTAGGTTTAGGCTACAGTATAGTAGGGTTACAATGATGAGACATATAAAACCACTTTTTCTTTCAACTTACTCAAGTAAATAAATACATAAAAAACACACGTCTATCCATACGTGCACGTACAAACATACATACAAACATACATGAATGCACACTTACAACAAAACAAATTCAGGCATTCCATCCATGCACAGCTGAGAAGACATCACCTCAGTTTTTTCAGGGTACATCGCGACCAAAGAATCTTTTGCTTGCTTTTCCTCCGGATATATGTACTCAAAATATTCCATCTTTAAACTGCTTGTGAACTTGTGAGCAACTCAGATGTCGGACTGGTTAATAAAGTAGACACGTCCTCCTTGCAGCCAACGTTTAAAGATTGTTAAATCGGTTCTTAGCAGTCTATCGTTTGCATGTTTGGCCTAGTTAGAAACCCGTCTGTTCTTCAATTTTCTCTTTTTCTTTTCTTCCGTTTCTATCTCTATACAGTTGAAAACAACCTTCAGTGTTAGGAAAGATGGTTTTCTTGTCTTTTGCTTGAAATACTTTTTTTTCAGTGTTCCCGCCTGTTTACCTCGAACCCATGCTTGTCCTTGGTCCACTACCATTGTCGCAAGACGATTGAGTAATATTACTAGATATGGCTGGAAAGGTGACTCGTACTCGTTGGCCTCTAACATTAAGAAAGAGACAATATTTCGCAATCTTTGGAGTTGTACCTAGTGAAGTTTTGGAGACGTTGATGTCGCAAGCGGGGCCTCATCTCAACTAGGGGGACCGGTTCGCAATAATTCCGTCGAGAGGAAGGTCCCGAAACGGCGCGAATTCTCTCCTAGTGACCCCCATAAGTTTGTTATCATCCGGTCCGCGGAGCTTTCAACTAGTAGCACTCGCATCTACAAGTTTGCAAAAAATCTAAAAATTCGTGACCTCCTTTATGCAGATGATTCCAACTTAGTTACTTATTTTCTCATACATTTGAAGATATGCAAATTCTCATGGATTATATTTTGTTATCTTGCAAGGCATCTGGACTCAACATTAGCTTGAATAAAACTGTCGTAATGTTCCAGCCCGCATTTGGAAACACATATATGAAACCGTCTATCTTAGTTGAAGAAACAGTACTGAAAGTGAACGGTAAGTTTTGTCTACCTGAGCAATACATTCATCCGTTCTTGCTCCTTGGATGAGGAAATATCTTTAAGGCTTCAGAAGGCAACTGATTCCTTCAGGCCTTCTTAGTTTTGTGTCTGGTCGAAATTTAATATCACAAGGCGAACAGAAATTGCTGTGTACAGTGCTTGTGCGCTAGTGTCGCTCCTTCACTCATTCGATACATGGACGCTTTGCACACATTATGCAAGGGTTCCTTGAACGCTTCCATCAGAGATATCTGAGACAGATCCTGCATGCTGGCTGGTCCTTGAGGACTCCAGACGCAAAGGTCTTGAGAGAAGCCGACCTCCTGAGCATTGGGGCGATGATGCACAAGCATTGTTTAGTTGGATTGGATACCTTGTTTGGATGAATGAACGTAGAGCCCCTAAGCAGATGCGACATAGCGAACTTATCTGTGGAAAGCGCCCCCGGCGGCAACCAAGACAACGACCTAAAGACTATGAGAAGTCCTCGTTGAAAGCATATGAAATATGTCAGTTGGGAAAGCAGTGCTTGTTATAGCCACGGTGGAGGATACAAATAAAAGAAAGAATGGGTGTTTTCGAAAAAGCACACATTTTTCATGCAAAATATAAGCAGGATGCACGAAAACGCACCGCCTGTGCAGTGAATGGGACAAACTTGGTTTGCAATATCTACGGACGTGTATGTTTATCAAAGCCTAGGTTCACTACTCACCAGCGGATACACAAGCGTAAAGTATAAAGTTGTATGACTGAACAATGTTTTTAATGGACAGTGATGGTCTTCCTCAGTCACGAGTGGTCAGCCATCATCACACATAAAACATAGTCTGTTTTGTTCGCAGTCACGCTGGTAGTTGGAAAAAACCCATAGAGGTGGGGTGAATAGCAGTCACTCCACCTCTATTGCTAAATGTAGGCAAGGAAAAGTGACAGAATTATAATTACGGTGAGCTGCAGTGAGAAGCTTTGCAATGGACGGAGTGACGGGTATTTTGACAAAAATAAAATGGCAACTTTTTGTCGTAAATTTTACGAGGAAAATATTTGACTTATTTTCAAAAGGTCAAACAGTGAATTGAAATCACTACAAGTTCATTTAAGTGATGAAAGTTTACACACACATATAAGAGCACAAATACATGCACACATGAATGCAAATACACACACAGATGCAGACAGACAGACAGACACACACACACACACACACACACACACACACACACACACACACACACACACACACACACACACACAAACACACACACACACACACACACACACACACACACACCACAGACATGGTCTAATTTTTATCTTCCTGACTGAATCTTATAAAGTACAACCAATAAAATTATAACAAGACTTATTGCTGGCCATTTTACAAAAGTGCACATTCATAGACACACACGCACACACACACATACACACACACATGCACACGCATAGACATACATTAGTTGTCAAGCGTAGGTGGGGGTACAAACACAGACAAAAAGATACACACACATATACATAGACATATATTGGTTGTTAAGCGTAAGTGAGGTGACAAATACAGACAAAGAGATGTACACACATAAATACTCTCACACACACACACACACACACATAAACGACGGGCTTATTTCAGTTTCCGTCTACCAAATCCGCTCACAATGCTTTGGTCGGCTAGACGCTATAATAGAAGACACTTGCCCAACGTGCCACGTAGTGGGACTGAACCCGGAATCATGTGGTTGGTAAGTAAGCTTCTTACCACACAGCCTTTACTTTTTTTTGAAACGTTAGATCATATAAAGCTATAAACTATAGTGTGTAAATATTGTTTCTTTTTAAACCCAATATTTACACGCTACTATTTGTAGCAAGATTTTTTACCGAGCCTCCATGTTATAATTGAGCATGTTGGTAGAGCACTGACGAGCCTTTCTCCTCCTTGAGCTCCCGCCAGTGCTCCCCATTTCACCACATTACGCATTCTGACGGCTAAAGAAGAAATGAGAAATAAAAAGAAATGAGAAGGAAAATAAGACACAGATATAAACAGAATAATGCATAAGTCCATACACACACAAACACACACACACACACACACACACACACATACGCACACACACACATGCACACACACACACACACACACACACACACACACACACACACACACACACACACACACACAAGACATACTAAACACACAGATAAACGCATACACAAGCACATATACACACATATACAGATGCAAACGCATGCACAGTTAAGGATACATACCGCAGAAAGACAAAATGGAATGAGTGCAAGAAGAGGGGATATGTGGGATAGAGAGTTGTTGACCAATAATATATAGGAATGGAATTAGTGCGTGTGTTAATAATATTGGCATAATGACTCTCACTAGACACAACAATATTTGCTTCAACACACGAATTCACATAAAGAATCTTGCAAACAAGTTACAAAAAGAAGTATGTGTGTGTGTGTGTGTGTGTGTGTGTGTGTAACCACAAGAGAATACACTACACATGCACTCACGCAAAGTACATATGTACATACATGCACACATGCACACACGCATACATACAAGCAACATTGCGTGGTTCGGAGTTCGAAGCCTCTGTGTAGCAATTGTCTATATAGCCTTGGCTGACCAATATCAGCTGAATGGAATTTGCTAGAAGCCTATCGGATACATACATACACGCATAGATAAGTACGTACATATACACATGTATACATATATACCTCTCTTTCTATTTATCTGTCAATCCATCTGGCTATCTAAGGCTATATATATATATATATATATATATATATATATATATATATATATATATATATATATATATATATATATACATACATATGTACACATAAATACATACGCGTATATATATACATACATATGTGTGTGTGTGTGTGTGTAATTTAATAAGTTCTTCTGTCTGTAGAACTTAAGGAAAAATAGATTTCTCACCTACGCACAGTTAATAAAAACAGAAAAGAAAAAAAGTTCCAAACAGAATATAATTAAATCGAAGAGATCACCATCATCATCATCATCATCATCAACAACAACAACACTAGTAGCAGCAGCAGCAGCAGCAACAGCAGCAGGACCTAAATACAAAATGAAAATACTCCTGCTCGTCCTCGAATGTGAATTTTTGGCAGCAGACAGGAAGTGAACAGTTTGTTGGGAGTTACTTCTTCAATGGGGGTCTCCATTTTCGTTTTTTTTTTTTGTTTTTTTTTGTCTCCGGTTTGAAGATAACTTGCTTGCAATGTTACCATTTGTCTTAATTTCCTTTGCCTTCGATTCGAAACTAGACTTTCTATATCCGGTTTATCCCGTATCCCGTAGGACTCAAATAGTTTTGCCCGTCTTCTACTCCTAATTGGAGACGCTTCTTATTTGGGCGGAACAGGAAAGAGAGGTTAAAATAGGTGTTTGGTGTTCGTTAGTGCCTTACTGTTTAGTGGCTGTAGTAGTAACGTTGGTAATGGTGGTGGTAGTCGGAGTGAGGATGCTGATGGTGGCGGATGTGTTGATGGTTGTGGTGTAGATTGTATTATTAATTCTGGTAGCAA